>NW_011478267.1:0-500 GCF_000754665.1 Bison bison bison | reverse complement strand
ATCTATATATAAAGAGAAAGACAGACTGAGTAAAATGAATAGCTAAGATACATTTATATAGTACTTTATATCTTATAGACATATTTCATATGTAGTATTCATTCATTTGTTCAAAAATACATACTGGTATCCTAGTATGTCAGGTACTGTTATTGACACATAAAATAAGCAAACAACAAAATGGCCAGAGGTCCCTATCCTTGTGAAGTCCAGCAGTCCCAGTTTATACCTGCTGTCCTGGTGTCAATGTAACAGCACTCACTTCCACTCTCAAAAATTTCTCAGTTGATACAAAATTATATGGTCTCTGTATAAAGTATGTATTATATTAAACAATAAGTGGTGCTATGGAAGGAGAAGGCAATGGCAACCCACTCCAGTACTCTTGCCTGGAAAATCCCATGGGCGGAGGAGCCTGGTAGGCTACAGTCCATGGGGTCGCAAAAAGTCTGACACGACTGAGCAACTTCACTTTCACTTTCCACTTTCATGCATTGGAG
>NW_011478266.1:14060-14982 GCF_000754665.1 Bison bison bison | reverse complement strand
CTCTGTGGGGTTTTGTGGAGCCTGAAGATGTGATGTCATGTTCTAAATCTTTGGTTGCCATTTCAACAGTCTTCACAGCATCTTCACCAGGAGTAGATTCTATCTCCAGAAGCCACTTACTTTGCTCACCCATAAGAAGCAACTTCTCGTCCATTAAATTTTTCTCATGAGACTGCAGCCATTCAATCACATCTTCAGGCTCCACTTCTAATTCTAGTTCTTTTATTATTTCCACCATATCTGCAGTTATTTTCTCCACAAAACCCCACAGAGTCATCCATGAGGGTTGGCATCAATGTCTAAATTCCTATGAATCCTTATATTTTGATCCTTTCTCATGAATCACAAATGTTCTTAATGACATCTAGAATACTGAATCATTTCCAGAAGGTTCTCAAATATACTCTTTTCAGACTCTTTTCTCTAATAGGTTATTGCAAGATATTGAGTAGAGGTCCCTGTGCTATATGGTAGTCCTTGTTGACTATCTATTTTATATATGGCAATGTGTATATGTTAATGCCAACCTCCTAATTTGTCACCACCACCCCCTTTCCCTTTGGTAACCATAGTTTGTTTTCTGTCTGTGAGTCTCTGTTTTGGAAACAGGTTCATTTGTACCATGTTTTTAGATTCCACATATAGGTGATATCATAAGGTATTCATCTTTTTCCGTCTGATTTACCTCACTTAGTTTGATAATCTAGGTCAATTCATGTTGCTGCAAATGGCAATATTTCATTCGTTTTCCCCCCTATATTTCATTCTTTTTATGGCTGAGTATATATACCACATTGTGTATATATACCACATCTTTTTTATCCATTCATCTGTTGATGGACATATTATCTTATTCTTATAATTTAAATTATAAAAATGTAAATCAAAGTCAGAGCCTACATGCTGTAAATGTTAACGTTTT
>NW_011478266.1:8260-10510 GCF_000754665.1 Bison bison bison | reverse complement strand
GTGAAAAATGAAAGTGAAGTCGCTCAGTCGTGTGCGACTCGTAGTGATCCCATGACTGCAGCCTACCAGGCTCCTCCACCCATGGGATTTTCCAGGCAAGAGTACTGGAGCTCAATAAGACTAGAGAGGAGGAAATAGATATAAAAGATATTTGGAAGAAAAATAAAACTAGTTAGTCCAATAGCTTGTTAGAGGTGTAGATGAATAGGGTAATATTTTGTTTTGTCTTTTGTTCCTTTGCTTTTTCTTTCTGCTTGTTTTTGAAGTAGATGGTAAGGCTGTAATACAATGTTGCAAAGAGAAGGGGAGTAGAAACTGGAGTATGACAGGGAAAATGTTAGTTTCATCATGATGAACTGGAGGGTCCTGTGGGATGTCCAGGCTTCCCTAGTGGCTGAGTGGTAAAGAACCCGCCTACCAGTGTGGGAGATGTGGGTTGGATCCCAGGGTTTGGAAGTTCCCATGGAGAAGGAAAAGGCAATCCACTCCAGCGTTCTTGCCTGGGAAATCTCATGGACAGAGGCGCCTAGAGGGATAAAGTCTATGGGGTCGCAAAATTTGGAGACAACTTAGCAACTAAAAAACAACGTGGGATGTCCAGTTGGAGATTACCCAAAGGAACTTGTAAGTATGGAATTTGAATTTAAGAGAGGGTCAAGACCACAGATACTGATTCAGAATCATCTACATACAAGTGGATGTATGTAGAATTATTTTTACTGGAGTGAATGAGATCACCCAGGAATAGTATTGTAGTCTTCCTAGACTGCGGGCCCTCAGATGTCTAGTAACGATAAACCCAGAGGTTTATCATCCTCACTGAACCTCTCAGCTATAGCTTTCACCTAAAACAGATTATAATAATACTTGATAGGGAAAGCATTTATTACTTTTGTTGTAGAAATTAATGTTAGCCCTGTCTTGAACAAAAGGAAACTGGATATAATGGAGACAAAAGGCATTCAAGAAATGGGAGCTTCCTTTTGAATTTGTTGATGCACATAATCTGATCTTGAAAATTAATGCTAGCCCTGTTTTTAACACAAGTGAGCTAGGGAACAGAGACGGGAAGTAATTTAGGACAAGTCACAGAGCTTCTTAGTTGAACTTGGAACTGAAATCAGTTTGCCTAAAGATCCTATACTCTTAATCACTATAAGACAGTTCCTCCAAAACACTGCCATCTGTTGAAATGAAATGAAATGGACTCATGTGAATATCTTTGTTCCTTTCTTGGCAACTTGGAGAGTAAATGAGGAAATTCCTGAGTTCCTTATTTTCCATCTTAGTCTCTGGTCATTCTTATCACATAGGCTACAACACAACCCATTTGAAGTCCAAAGAAAGGATATGATGTATGGGAGTTAGTTAGAGACATTCTCCAAGGAGACTTAGTAACTAGAAATTTCACTGTGCAACAAACAGTACGGCTATGCTACACAGACAAATCATGCCTATATCTAGATAACCTTTAGCTATGTGACTCTTGAATGCTGAAGTCTAGCTCCACAGCAGCACTTCACAACTCTGGCAGAATTCACTGGGGAAGTTTTTTTGTTTTTTTGTTTTTTTGTTTTTTTAATTATGAAGCCCAGACCCCATCCCACTAACTATATAAAAATCTCTGGGTGCCAGGCACAGGCATAAGTACTTTTTTAAAAAAAGTTTCTTGGTGACTTTAAGGTGAAAACAGATGCGCATCAGTCACTGGGATAAACCCACACATTGTTTGACTTGTCTTATGGAGATTTACCATAGAAACCTAAGAGATTGATAGAGAAATCATATTTATAAAACTTTATGTGGAAACTTTGATAAATCCCAGAAAAGAACATTCACAACTTTATTTGCCCTAGAAGAAAGAGAAACAAATAAATACAGCACTTGATATTGAAACATTAAACATTGCTACACGATTTCATAAAAGAACCTTGTATAGCTATGAAATTACCAACTATAAAATTATAATCCTCAATCCTCAGAGCAAATGGAATCGTAATCCTTAAGTGCAACAGTGTTGGTCCATAATGACTGTTATTAGTTTCATCTCTATACTACAAAATATTTCACTTGCACTAGTTATTAGGTTTTAGCAATGCATTCTGTCTCCATAGCTCTTTTTAACTCCATGTGATATTTATTTTATAGCCATTATCTGTGATACGACCGTGACAGGCGGTACTTATGGAAACATGATAAGCATGTTTGCCATCTCTGTGTCTAGTGACTGATTTATTCGGAAGTCTCTTT
>NW_011478266.1:4231-5848 GCF_000754665.1 Bison bison bison | reverse complement strand
AAGATCATTGTGAGGCTTTCACTGATTGAGATGGGGAATCATTGGAGAATATTGAGTAACTGAGGCACATGGCCTGGTTTGCACGTTTAAAGGATCCCTTTGGTTGTCATGTTGAATGGGGGCAAAAGAAGTGGCAAGGATTTTATTATATTAACTCAGAAAAAAGGTGATGGTGCTTTGTCTCAGGATGGTGGTGGAAGAAGTAGTGAGAAGTGGCCAGTTAGTGGATATATTTAAAATCTACTTTTAATATTTTAAGATTTTCGTGTCTATGTTCATAAGTGGGATTGGCCTCTACTTACTATTATTTTCGTATTACTCTTGGCTTGCTTTGTTATTATGGTCTAGTAGTCTTATAAAATGAATGTATAGGTGAGGTGTTTGTTATTTTTGTTTGTTTACATTTACTGAAGAATTTTGCAAACATTAGGTGTACCTCTTCCTTGAATGACTGATAAAAATTAATTATAAAATCATCTAGACCCGAGATGGGTTTTTATTTTTGTGGAAAGACATTTATCTACAGATTCCATTTCCTTAATGCTTATTAGACAAATCAGGTTTATTTTCTATTTATTCTTGAGTAAATTTGATAATGTTTCTTTTCTAGGAATTTGCCCATATGCCACTAATTTTCAAATATCTTGTTATAAAATTGTTCATAAGATCCTATTATCATTTTAATCTCTACTTTATTTGTCATGATGTCCCTTTTTAATTTTTATTATTTATGCTTTCTTTGTGCTTTCTTTTTTCTTGTTAATTTTACCAGAAGTTTATTGACTTTAACTGTCTTTTCATGGAATAAACATTTGCCTTTGTTGATTCTTTTTACTATCTATCTATCTATCTATATATATATGTTACTACTTAATGCATTCTTGTTTTATTCTTATTATTTCCTTCCTTCTCGTTTTTTGGGTTTCTTCTTCTTTTTTTTTTGTCTAACTTCTTGTTTAGGACTCTTAGCTCATTAATTTTAAGAATGTTCTTCTCACAGAAGTTTTAAGACCATCCTTGTCCCTCTCTGTACTGCTTGAACTGTGTCCAGTGAGTTTTGATGTGTGATATTTTCTTCATTGTCCATAGGTATTTTCTAATTAATGTTATGATTTATTCTCTAACCATGAACAATATATTTTAAAATATCTAAACCTATGACACTTAGTCACCTACATTTGTATTGATTGCATGTGTAGTCTATATGATATCACTTCTTGAAAAATTTAAGCCTAATTTATAGACTTTGTCATCATTAATAACTGAACTGCTTTGAAATCTCATTTTCAGTCACCCCATTCATGAACCATCTTTTACCTTTCCAGCTTACTTAAATGATGACACCCATTCCAACAATTCTGGGACCGCATCGAGACCTCTAACACAATTACCCTACTACTTTTTAAATTGTCATCTCTCAATATTAACCCTCCTCTTGTTTACCCATAGTGGCTTCCATAGCCTAGCATCATGGCCTTTAATATACTCACTTTGAACTCACACATCCTTTTCTCTCTCTGACAAAACCTGAACACTGCTCAAACACAGATCTCTGGAGCTTTCACTTATGCAGCTTAAAGTGACTGGAGAAAAATACCAGGGATACTGACTACTCTT
>NW_011478266.1:0-479 GCF_000754665.1 Bison bison bison | reverse complement strand
CTATATATAAACCTAGTTCATGGTTTTTAGTATCTGCAGAGCATTTTCTGGTGTGCCCCCAGTGCATTACATTTGCTTACTCCTTGAGTGACAGACATCTAGCTATCTTGCTACCATTTTGGAAGTTTGTAATTGGACTTGTATAAGAGTTTCTCTAAGGCAAATACCTGGATGATGTATGGGTAAATAGGCATAAACATTTGTTAATTACACTAGTGAATGCCAGATTTCTCTCTAGAATGGCTGTACCAAATTACATTCTCACTAGCAGTTTATGACACTTCCATTTCTCCACATCTTCAGCAACAGTTGATATTATTTGCATCTCTAAATTTTGCAAATCTGATAGATAAAAAGTAGTATCACATTGTTGTTTGGATTTCTACATTTCTGGTTGCTAGTGAGGTTAGCAGTAATTTACTAATTAAGAGTTAATCCACAGTAGGATGGGCTTCATAGTTAAGGCCTCATATGATTCA
>NW_011478265.1:4836-5286 GCF_000754665.1 Bison bison bison | reverse complement strand
AATCTTCACCGTTATCTCATTTCTCTCCATTGTAATGTGGTTTCCCCATAATTACCAAAACTTCACCCTACCCAACTGTGTGTATGCTCTGTGTTACACACATGCAGATTCATAAATTAGCTAGGCTTTCATAAAACCTTTTTTTTTTTTTCAAAATGACCTGACATTTTAAAGCTGAAATGATTAATTGCACATCAGCATTCTATAGTTATGGCCACTCAGGCATAACAAGGATAATAGTTGTAGAAAATATTACTTCAAACACTATGCTAACTCAATATGTATTATCTCATGGAATGTCATAATAATTAAGTAGACACTGATATTTTAGAGTTGCACATGAATTAAATTAGAGTTAGGTTACTTTTGCTTCCCTGGTAGCTCAGACAGTAAGGAGTCTGCCTGCAGTGTGGGTGACCTGGGTTCAATCCCTGGGTGGGGAAGATCTGG
>NW_011478265.1:0-704 GCF_000754665.1 Bison bison bison | reverse complement strand
CTATTCCCCTTCTGATAACTTCCATATTTATAGTTGGAACTTTTTATTTATTTTTTTTATTTTGCTGGCTCTAAGTACCTCAAGTTATCTTTTTTCTTGTTATTGTTTTGGAGGAAACATTATTGTTTATTTACTTTAAGTCGTGTGCAACCTCACATCTCATAGACACAATTTACAAAGTTTTCCTGTGAAATGAGGATTTCCATATCCATATTTATTTTGATTTGCCTGATTTATATATTTTTTCACTTGAATAAGAATATAAGTGACTTAGACTACATATCAGTTAATTCAGTTTAAATTGACAGCTTACAAGGGCAGGAGGTTTGTAGGCAGCCTGGTAGCTGACTACTTGGCAAGAGCAAAATGAATGGTTGGCAACCTTGATTCTGCTCATAACCGAAGGGAAAAATATAAATAGAACACTAATAATAAAAACAAGAGAGATTCTGTAGCAATATATTTCTCTTTAGTTTATGTCCACTTAATATTTAGCTGCTTTTGGGAAACAGCAGTAACAACCCTCTAGAACACATAGGATATTTACGGTGACCAGATCTAGAAGAACAGATCATATGTGTCTCAGAAGGTTATTGGAAATTTCTATCCAAAGCTGGAAGTGACAGCTGACAGATTTTATTCTATTATTTGCTGCAATGAAAAAGAATACATTTTGTCTCTGGCATGTACTTTGTCAAGGGAAA
>NW_011478264.1:9243-10175 GCF_000754665.1 Bison bison bison | reverse complement strand
TCTAGGTCCTTGTTAAATATCTCTTGTACCTTCTTAATGCATTCCTTCATTCTATCTGTGCCTCCATTTTATTTCCAAAGTTTTGGATCATCTTTAATATCATTACTCCAAATAATGTTTCAGATAGACTGCCTATTTCCTCTTTATGTGTACTTATTTTTTTTTTTTTACCATACACCTTCATCTACTGCGTGTTTATCTATCTTTTCTTTCTGTTTAATTTACTGTGTTTGGACTTTCCATTCTGCATGCAGGCTCGAAGGTCATAGTTCCTCTTGCTTGTGGAGTCTGCTCCCAGTTGGTGGGGTTGAACTAGGGCCTTGTGAAGATTTCTTGGTGAGAGGGACTGATGCCTGTTTTCTGGTGGGTGTAGCTGTTTCTTGATTCTCTAAAGGAAAGTTTCATGCTCAGTGGTATGTTATGGGGTATCTGTGTGCTTAGTATAACTTTGGACAGTCTTTCTGCTAATTGCTAGGTTTGTGTTCCTGTTTTCCTAATTGTTTGGTGTGAGGCATCTGGCACTGGAGCCTGCTGGCCTTTTGGTGGGGCCAGGTCTTAGGGTTGAGGTGGAAGCCTTTGGGAGAGCTCTCACCAATTAATATTCCATGGAGTCAGCAGTTCTCTGGTGATCCAGTGTCCTGGATTTGGATTTCCTATATCTTACTTTCAGGCCTGACCCCTTGCTGGAGCACCAAGACTCCACAAGTCATGCAACATGGAAAAGAAAATGAAAAGAAGAAATAGAGAAATAAGTCAAAAATGCAAACTAAAAAAATTGGAAACACAGGACTCCAAGATAAATGGGAAAAGCAACATTAATTAGACAGGAACACATAAAGAAACCCACACACTCACACTCACATAAAGAAAAAATAAAGAATACAGAAAGGAACCAAGAAAGAAGAGAGTTATTCTCTCAATTTATCCCGCCC
>NW_011478264.1:4456-5022 GCF_000754665.1 Bison bison bison | reverse complement strand
TTGTATTATTTCCATATTCAAATGTGGGATTAAACAAATTTCCATGTTCAAATATGGAATTAAAGATTATAGTTGAGAATGTTTCTGGACAGAAAGTTAAACAGTTTGGGAAATGTCCAGTATTTCTGAAGGGGCATAATAGAAGGTAATGATGGAAATGTAGACCGAAACCATATTATTGTAATTTCTCTGTAACATGAGAGACTTGGACTTGGCAATGGGGAGCTATTTGAGAATTTGGGGGTGTGAGAGTAGCCAATCAAAGTGTTCATCAAGGAAACCGGCCTGATAGTGGTGTGTGGGCAGGGATTAGAGCTGGGAGATCACCCAGGGAGATCACTCAGGAAGTGGGGGCCACATCAATGGAAATGGAAAAGGAAGAGATGAAAAACAGAGATTTTTTTTTTCTGATTTTGAAAGTACTCTCTAGAAATGAGGGAAGAAGAGTCAGTTGTCTTGCTTACTCCATGTTGCTCACAATGATTAGGCACAGAATAAGTCCAAAGTAGATATTTGTTAAATTGAATTACATTAACACAGGCTTGTTTAGAGTTCAGTAAAGGCTG
>NW_011478264.1:0-438 GCF_000754665.1 Bison bison bison | reverse complement strand
GAAAGGAGTGCAATTGTGTGGTAGTTTGAACATTCTTTAGCATTCCCTTTCTTTGGGATTGGAATGAAAATTCACTTTTTTCCAGTCCTGTGGCCACTGCTGAGTTTTCCAAATTTGCTGACATATTGAGTGCAGCACTTTAATAGCATCATATTTTAGGATTTGAAATAGCTCAGCTGGAATTCTATCAGCTCCACTAGCTTTGTTCATAGTGATGCTTCCTAAGGCCCACTTGACTTTGTGGTCTAGAATGACTGGCTTAGATGAGTGATCACACCATCATGGTTATCTGGGTCATTAAGATCTCTTTTGTGTAGTTATTCTGTATATTCATGCCACCTCTTCTCAATTTCCTCTGCTTCTGTTGCTGCTGCTGCTGCTGCTGCTAAGTCGCTTCAGTCATGTCTGACTCTGTGCAACCCCATAGACAGAAGCCCA
>NW_011478263.1:9907-11494 GCF_000754665.1 Bison bison bison | reverse complement strand
CTCAAAGGCTTCTGCCCTTGGGCATCACATGCCTGCATCCCTGGCATTTGCCCAAAGTGGCTTCCATATCCCTGCTGTGCACAGAGACTTGTGGCGATGAACATGCCCCTCAACTCAGATGGGACAGTGACATTCAACGCCACACTATTTGCCCTGGTCCGGACATCACTGAAGATCAAGACGGAAGGTGTGTGGGGAAGAGGGGGAGGGGCAGGAGGGAGAGGGTGCCTGGGTAAGGTGCCAGGAGCAAACTAATTGGAGAACGGGCCCCACTCCTAGCTCTGAACCTCAAAATAGGTGAGTTTGTCTTCTCCAGGTCTGTTTTCCCACCTGTCCAACCGGAGCAGTGTATGGCTGCAGTAGAAGCTTGTGACGCCCCCTCCAACAGTGAGGGAGTAGCTGTGAAGTGTTCTTCCCATTGGCTTATGCCCATATCCTCTCCCGATGCAGGAAACCTGGAGCAAGCCAATCAGGAGCTTCGGATTGTCATCAAAAAGATCTGGAAACGGATGAAGCAGAAGCTGCTAGATGAGGTCATCCCACCAGCTGATGGTGAGCTTGCTCCACCCCAATTTCTTAAACCCGCCTCTGAATGTCGAGGATTTGCTCACCACCACCAAACCATCCCTGGCTACAGATGGAGGGGTGCAGGGAGAGAGTCCAAGCCCTGGTGGGAGAAGCAGGGAGAACAGAGGACTTCTGTGTGACCTTGCTTCTTCTCCCTTGCTCCCAGAGGAAGAAGTTACTGTGGGCAAATTCTACGCCACATTTCTGATCCAGGACTACTTCCGCAAATTCCGGCGGAGGAAAGAAAAGGGGCTACTAGGCACCGAGGCCCCCCCAAGCACCTCCTCTGCCCTTCAGGTCTTGGGAGCAGGGGCTGAGCTGGGTGGGGATATGTGGGAGCATTGTAGCTGAGGTTGACTGCCTTCTTGATCTCATGGAAGCCATGTCACAGATGAAGAAACTGAGGCCCCAGGACCCATAGAGGGTCAGGGGTGGCTGTGGGGCTCCTTTCCCACCCCACACTCCTACCCAAGGGCAGGGAAGTTTAGACCCTGAGCTGCCTGCTTCCCTATTTTTCTACCCTCACAGGCTGGCCTGAGGAGCCTGCAAGACTTGGGTCCGGAGATGCGGCAGGCCCTCACTTGTGACACAGAGGAAGAGGAAGGGGAAGAGGGGCAGGAGGGAGAGGAGGAACATGAGGACCTGGAAACATACACAGTAAGGACAATAAGCTTTCATTCCCCCAGACACTCTTGATCGTAAAATATTGGGTTGGCCAAAAAGTTTGTTTGGGTTTTTCAGTACCCTGTTATGGAAAAACCTGAATGAACTTTTTGGCCAACTGTATCATCGACTCAATGGACATGAGTTTGAGTAAACTCTGGGAGTTGGTGATGGACAGGGAGGCCTGGCGTGCTGCAATCCATGGGGTCTCAAAGAGTCGGACAAGACTGAGTGACTGAACTGAACTGAATACTCCCTCAACCCTTTGAGTGACTTCCATACTGCCTCTGGGAGGAAGCCCCCCAGAGAAGACACCCTACAGTAGACAAACGTTTATTTGGCATGATGGACATGAGT
>NW_011478263.1:4321-6592 GCF_000754665.1 Bison bison bison | reverse complement strand
TTCCTGAGACCAACTTAGAGTACCCCATTCCCAGATCCCACAGCTCCTCTTTCTGCTTCTTTTCCTACCTTTAGTCGTTGCCCAAACTTTGGGGTCTCATTCATTCAGTGAAGGTTTAACAGGCATTTTTTTTGTGTGTGCCAGGCACTGTTCTGGGTTTCCCTTAGTACAAACTGAGCTGGCTTAGACATGTGTCAAGACTTGTCCAAAGTGTTAGTCATCCCCATGCCAAAGGAACTGAGGTAGTGTTGGAAGTGGCACAGGATGGGGCCACCTATGGGGAGGGTCTCACCTAAAGTCTCCCCCCAGCTCTCAGAGCAGGGGTTTCTCATTTGTATAATTTGTGCCAATTGAACCAGGACTGAAATTTGAGAGAAACCAAAATTGGAGATCTGGGACTCAGAATATAGAGTTGCATTAGGTCTGGAAACAAAGGCTTAGGGTGGTTGGGTTTGTGTATGGTGGGAAAGTAAGTTATGGGTAGGGTAAAGAGAGGGAAGGGAGTTGTTGAGGGATGAGGTGAGACAAGCTACCTGAGGCCAGATGATGCAGACCCTTGAATGCCAAGCCCCAACCCCTGGGGTTTTTCCTGAACGCAGTGGGGAGCCATGAGAGGAATTTGAGCAGGGTAGTGATATAGTTAACTTTGCATTTTAAATAGATGCTCTGACGTTTGTGCTGAAAACAGAAGGGAGGGGGAAGAGACTGGAGATGCTAAATTTGGCAGGAATGATGGTTGCCTTAGCCAGGGGAGGTGGCAGAGGAAATGGAGAGAAGGGAGTAGGTTCCAGAGATGTGTAGAGGTAAAATGAACCATTTACTGGGCCCCAAACTAGGTGTGTTACAGTGATTATCTTGTTTAACAGTGTAACTATCCTATAAGTACCATTTTAAATTATCTTACCTGTCCAAAGTCATACAGGAACAGATATTAGAGGTGGGATGCAAATTCCAGCAACTGGATGCCAAAGCCCAAGCTCTTCATACATACATTTGAACTATACATTCAGATAGTTCAAAATTCAAAAGTACAGAGAAGTATAAAGTGAAAGTTTCCCTTCCCTCTGGAGGCAACCAGTATTATCAGATATCTTTTATACAGTTATAGGATGCTGTACTGATAAGTTAGCACAATGGCTAACAGTAACAGGTGCTGGAGCCAAACTTCCTGGGTTCAAATCCTAGCTCTGCCACTTACCAGCTGTTCAAAGTTCTACCACTTACCAGCTGTTCAAATCCTAGTTCTATCACTTTCCAACTGTATTACTTTAGAAAATTCCTTCAGCTTAGTTTGAGATAGTAGTAGTACCTGACTCATAGAGTTGTTGTGAAGATTTAAATGAGTGATATATGAGAAGCTCACAGAATCGCCACAATTTAAAATGTTAGTTATTCTATCATTATGATGCAATCCCTTCTGTTTGTACACAATTCCCACATAGTTTGGCCTCTTGCATTTCCTAAGTATCTTGAATATCATTACACAGCTCCATATTATTAACAATGACAGCTATATAGTACTCCATTTTGTACCTCTAGCTGAGTTTTTTGTAAACAGGCCACCAGTAATGAGCACTTGGGAAGTGTCCACACTTCCTTATTTTTATAATAAAAAATAAAGAGCACTGCAGTGTATCATCTTATACATACCTCCTTTAGCACATGTATGTATCTCCCTGCAAGACAAATTTCTACAAGTCTAAGTGCTGAGCCACATATATGGACTTGTTAGTTTGCTACATCCTGCCAAATTATTCTCTACAGAAGTTATACCAATTTAACTTCCATGGGCAATTTATGAGAATGCCTGTTTCTGGCCAACATGCTAATATTGAGCATTATTAAACTGTTTTATATTCCCCACCCTCAAAGGTGAAAAACAATGTCTTGGTAGCTTTTATAGGCATTTCTTTTAGTATGAGTGAGGCTTAGCATTTTAAATTCCAACTGTATTTATCCATTGGCTTCTACAACGTGGCAGTTGCCATTGACCTCGGTGGGCCTAGTTTTGGCAGCATGAAGGAGGTGTAATCCAGTTAACGGAGGACTTGAGGAATAAACAGGTTGTATCAAGCGTAGAGTTGGAGTAGGGAGTTGACTAAGTTATTCCTTTGACTAAGGAAGAGAGAAACAGGGGAGATAGGTGGAGTGGGAGGGTGTTGGGTTTTTTTTAATGTGCTGAAAATTCAGAAAAGAAGAAACCCTCAAGACCCTGAACTACGTTTAAATTGGTGGGACTTTGGGAACTACGTTTAAATTGCAGGGACTTTG
>NW_011478263.1:441-1507 GCF_000754665.1 Bison bison bison | reverse complement strand
AAATAAGATTCAAAATTATATATATATATATATACACACACACACACACACACACATATATATGTATCCTTAATGCCATAGGATAATAATGTTAGCCAATATTATTATTTAATTCCCATTCATTCATTCCATATACATTTCTTGAGAACCTAATGTATGCCAGGTACTGCTCAAAGTGCTGGGGATAAAACAGTGAACAAAACAGACCAAGCTCCCTACCCTCGTGGAGCCAGCATTATAACAAATAAACAAATTAATAAAGATAATTGCAGATTGGGAGAAATCCAAGGAGGGGATCCTCCTGCAGGGTCTTATGATAGAGAATTAATGAGGGGGTGCTGCATAGCCATAGAGAAGGATTAAACCCAATTAAGCAGTTCTGAGAATTTTTGAGCTCTTACCATATGCTGGGTGCTAGGTACATGAGAGTGAGCACAAGCAGGCAAAGTGGCTGCCCTAATGGAGAGGCTTCCCTCCTAGCCATGGAAAGACAGAGACTTACAGGAACAATTTCAATGGAGGCTCCTAAGGCTCTTCCACTACTAGGACAAGTCACATACCTGCTCCAGGTCTCCATTTCTTCACCCATCAAAGGGGATAATAATACTCATCCTCAGGGTTATGATACATATTAAGTGAATTAATACTTGTAAAATGCTTAGCACAGTGCCAGAAACACAATAAGCACTCCATAAGTGTTTGTTAAAATAAGGGAAATAAAGAAGTTTAAAGGACTGGGGAAAGAGGTCAGGGTTTGAGTTGGAAATTAGGGATTTTTGAGCATTAAGGGTAAATGTAGGCTCAAGAGATCATCCAAGGTGAGAGGGAAGATTGAAGAGAGGATAGTCCAGCAGTGGCCCTGAGCAATAATCAAAAGAAAAGTGCCAGGGAGGCATGGTCTGAGAGGCTGGGGAGGGGGCATGGCAACCAGGGACCCACCAGCTCACAGAAGCCAAGGGAGTTTGGGGAAGGAGTAGGGGTTGCAGCATGGGATATCTTGGAATCTAGAAGGCCACAAAACTCTGTGGCCCCCAACACCTCCCATGCCTAGAGCCTCAGGTCCTGA
>NW_011478263.1:0-341 GCF_000754665.1 Bison bison bison | reverse complement strand
GCTGAGTGTGGACTGTGCCAACAAGACCAAGAGTGACCTCAACATCGAGGTCGAATTCGAGTACCCCTTCAGGTGTGCCCCCACTCTAGCCCACCCCTGGGATCCTGACAGGCCTGGGATGGGGGTGGGGGGTTGGGACTGGCCAACACCTCCACCCCAGAGGCTCCTGCCCAGCCTCCACCTCGGGAGACCACACCCACTCAGGTCACTGCGCATGCACTGAGCACCTACCTTGTGCCTGGCACTGCTCTGGACATCCAGGACACGTGGCAACCAAGACAGGCATAGGCTGTTGCCCTCTGGCTATGTTCTAGTGAAGGGGAGGGACAGGAGACTCGCAA
>NW_011478262.1:13459-14525 GCF_000754665.1 Bison bison bison | reverse complement strand
CTCGATGGGTCAATCCTCAGGGATTCTCTGGGGGCTCCTTGACCCACTTTGATCCCATGACAATCTCAGATATAAGACAGACACCATGCTTCACCATTTCTAAAATGTACATTTTTTCCCCATAACATCTCTGAGATGTTGCTGTTCAGTCGCTAAGTCATATCTGACTCTTGGTGACCCCGTGGACTGCAGCATGCCAGGCTCCCCTCTCCTTCACTACCTCCTGGAGTTTGAGCAAATTCATGTCCATTGAGTCAAAGACACTATCAAACCATCTCATCCTCTGCTGCCCTCTTCTCTGAGATGTGGTACATCTAATAACCAATGGTGTGCTGTGGTTTAATTAGCAGGATTTCTTGCCTTCTTAATGGTACATAAGGTCATTTATATCTTACTCTTGATATCGTCTTACATTCAATGATATACGAGTAAACATCTAGTACCTCAAGTACCTTGATGCGATCGCTCGATATACTCTGGGCATGATGCTTCTAGGTTGCACTGCCCTCTACTGAGATAACTTAGAGTGCTCTTCTAAAGAGTCATATGGTATGGGGAGGGAGGAGGGAAGAGGGTTCAGGATGGGGAACACATGTATACCTGTGGTGGATTCATTTTGATATTTGGAAAAATTAATACAATTATGTAAGGTTTAAAAATAAAAAATTAAAAAAAAAAAGAGTCACCTTATATATAGGCCTCAATGCTTGATATTATATGATCCAAATCACAGTAGATTAGATTAAGTGTCAAAGAAAAATATCCATGAGCTATCAGGAGAGCTCTTTCCAGCAGGGATCTCTGCTCTGAACCAAACCAACCAAACCTTTTGGGGGGGAATTTAATGAGACATATGCAGAAAGGGATACACATGGTAGGCAGCAGCAGAAGCTAAGAGAGATATTAAGCAAAGGCGATGTGGTGATAGAAGCCATACATAAGCAGATCACTTGATGGCTGAGATGGCAAAGAATCTGCCTGCAATGAGGAACACCGTGGTTTGATTCCTGACGAAGGGCATGGCAACCCACTCCACTATTCTTGCCTGGAGAATCCCATGGACAGA
>NW_011478262.1:12922-13123 GCF_000754665.1 Bison bison bison | reverse complement strand
AATGTATTTTTTCCCCAGGTTTCCTTAACACTCTGCCATGGCTCTGTTCCCTGCAATTGAAAAAAGCCCTTGACATACTATTAAACAACTGCAAGAAAGCAAAAGATAAAGTACAGAGAGAATGTGGTAGGGATTGTACTAAGAGTTATAAAGTGGTTGAGCCAGAGAAAGGAAGAGGAGGTTAGTAGAGAGGAGCTCAAA
>NW_011478262.1:11073-12822 GCF_000754665.1 Bison bison bison | reverse complement strand
GCTCAAAAACTTGCCATGGGGAGGGGCAGGACAGAGGCAGAGGGCCAACTCTATTCTATTTTCTGAAGGAGTATTAGCATATATCCCAGTTTCTTCTCATTGATAGTATCTTATTGGGTCCTGGCCAAATCCTAAAATTTGACTTTCATTCTGCACTCAGAGCAATAATGCTCAGCTCACCTCCCTCCCTTCCTCAAATCACCTTGAACTAATCAAACTCGGGCTTCTTTTCTGCCCACAGATCTAACAATATTCCCAGGATAATTTGAATGAATTCGGTTGGGCCAATATTTATTAAGGCATTGTTTTCCTGTCCAACAAACCTTCAAGGGGCCCAACCTGACTGAGCACTGAAACTCCAACTCAGAATTGTATTTTTCTCTTTATTTTGGAATTTTTTCATTGGAAAACAGTATTGTTTTTAAAATTTCATTTAGGAAATATAAAACTGTGAGAATTATTTTCTCGCTAAGAGAGAACTATCAGTTAAAAGCTTCTCCTAATTCAGAGTCACAGGGAACAATGGAACTGGAACTGTGCAATATCCATGGAATGTACCAGCTTGCAAGAGGGTGTGTAAGAGAACTGTTTTTATTCATGGTATTACCTCCTGTGAAGATTGTAAACTAAAACAGGGTTATGCTCTCTTTTCTTTTTAAAATTTGCATGAATTTAAGACTTGAAATGGTAGTAATTCAAATCCAATTTGCTACTCTTAATCTTTGTAAAGGTTCAGTTCTATTATTGTCTTTAGTATCTGAGTTCTAGCAATAACCTTCCAGGATAGTTTCTGCCCCTCAAATTCATGCTTTTCTTGCACTCCTTTGCTTTTGAAAAGACCAGAGCTTGTTTCATTTGGGGTTTCTTTGTTGTTTTTTCTATGGTTTGACAATATGCAATGAGCTGTAATTCTCTTCCATTTTGGCTACCAAATAGGCGATGATTCCATCACAAAACAGAATGACACTCTCCAGGACTGGTCATCACTATGGATATTACTGTGTAAGGGAAGGGATAAAATGAAACAGAACAGTCATCTTGACTCTGACATGCATTTACCACCAGGACATGAAAGAGTTCAAATTGTATATTTAATATGTGACAGCATTCCTTTGAAAACATGCTTTCAAAGACTTTTATCACCTTTATTTTTCTTTCCCTTTCATCATCTTGAATATATTTTTAGTCACCTTCTAAGATCTCATTTTTCATCAACTTCATGAATAAAACTTAATTGTGGGAATTCCCATCTCTTATCCTTTAGATTGGTGGCCTATGAAGAGTATTTGGTTTTATATTAGGTCTCAAACAGCCTACAGGGACCCTGACAGTTACCTAGGTACCACACAAATGCTTTTTTGCTTTAACAGTGCAGGAGTGGAGGGGGAATTCCAGATGGTCTTTTGTCATTAGTCATTCAAGGGGAAATGTGTAGATCAACCTGCATTAAATTGTATTACCTACCTACATAAAGGAAACCGCTCATTTAAATAACAGTCTGTTGTTTCTGAGGGGGAGAAAAAGTAACTGCTACTGACACTGGCTAGGCACAAACTTGGTAATCATATAACGAGAACTGTAAACTCAAGCTCTGCAAATCATTTCCAGGCAATGCTTAGAATGGCCACAAGTGATGTCCCACAAAAATGCTAGGAAGTTTCCCCCTGGCCTGGATAAGCCAGTTACAACATATATAATGTTTAGGTAAGCTGTGGGTTGAGTGTGGCTGCTGCTGCTTTTTTTTTTGTT
>NW_011478262.1:9136-10666 GCF_000754665.1 Bison bison bison | reverse complement strand
GAGGAGTCTGGAGGGTTATAGTCCATGGGATTGAAAAGAGTCAGACCCAACTGAGCGACTTTCACTGACTCACTCACTCAAAAGGTATGTAACATTCCAGCAAAATAAGTGTCAAAGATATCACCATTTCCATCAACTTTGTGTTTTAAATTACTCAGAGTATCTCATGTATGTCTTTTTTTAAGAAAAGAAGCACAAATTAAATGCAGTTTATTTTTCTTGGAAAGGAATGCTGACCTCTATTCAGAGCCTGCTAATAACATTATTTCTCCTCCTCTGTCTGTACATGCAGAGGAAGGGAAAGGAGGGGTATTGGGGGAAGGGAGTGTTACAAAGACCTTTTGTAGAAGTGTTTTTTGCACCTTCAATTACCTCATGGCAGGTACAATGACCACTCTTTATTCTCTTGAGGACAAAAGTGGCAATTTGTACTTACAAATACATAACCATATCAGTAAAAACGAGGCCATGCTGAAAATCTGCCCTGAGATGTTTAAAGGACACTGAGTTTTGACTCAAATTTACACGAGTCAATGCCAAATGCCAAATTTCAAGCTTCATAAACATTGATCAGGGAATTGGAGCTTCAAAGCCATAAAGCTGAAAGCTTTTGGACCAAGTTAAATTCAACAAAAGCTGTATAAAAATGCATCAATGAAATTTAGTCACCTCATGCAAAAATCAGTAAGGCACAACAAGGATTAGATGAATGAAGAATTCTAATTTCATCAATTCTCTGGACTTCCCTGGAAAATGAGAATGCAGTCACTGTCAAAAGTTGATAACTACATTTTCCATTTGAAAAGGCATGAAGTAATACCTTACATTTATAGAGAACTTAACGGTTTACACATGGTTCCTACATACATTATCATATTTCCTTCTCACTTCAAGGCTTTGGGGTAGGGCAAATATGATTTATCCTCATCTTATACATGGAGGCACTGGGGGCAAGAGGTTTGTCTGAGGTAGCGGTGTTGTGAACTGTATGCTTGTGTCAACCCATAAATTCATATTTGAAGCCTAATCCCCAGTGGGATGGGTTTTGGAGGTGGGGGCTTTAGGAAGTAATTAGGTAATAAAGGTGGAGCCCTCAGGAAAGAGATTAATGTCCTTATAGGAAGAAACTTGAGAGAGATCTCCCTCCCTGTCTGTCTCTCTGTCAGTCATGTGTGAACACAGCAAGAAGGCTGGCTGTCTACAAGCCAGGAAATGACCTGTCACCAGACACAGGATCTTTGGCCCCTTGATCTTGGACTGCTCAGCTCTCAAAACAGTGAGAAATAAATTACTGTTGTCTAAGCTACCAAGTCTGCACTAATTTTTTTTTTTAGTAGCAACACAAAGATACAGAGCTAGGAAGTATTGGTATTAGATATGGAAAAAAAATTCAATGATCTTTTCTCCTCATTCAAGGCCATGAAGATAAAGACTCTCTCTGTTTAGACATAATAAATAATATGTGACTGTCTTTGGGTGTGAGATGCATGGTGCCGCTGGTCACACTGAATTGCACTTGGGTCTTTGGTA
>NW_011478262.1:3195-9036 GCF_000754665.1 Bison bison bison | reverse complement strand
ATACCAGGCATTTTCACCCCCTCACTCAATAAGTTCAGTTCCTTAATGCTCTTTAATTACACATTCATAATGAATAATGTATATAACTAGTTGCCTACATACAGTTAATATTAATAAGGATATTCTATACTGAGAGTAAGCATGTGCCATTATTTTAATCTAAGATAGTTTTATTTCCCTATTGGGTAACATGAACTGATGGGTATGAATAATCTTGCAAACTCTTTGAGACATGAAAAAGGCATTGTAATAACCTAAATGGGAAAAGAATTAAAAAAAAGAATAGATATATGTACATGTATAACTGAATCACACTTCTGTATAGTTGAAACTAACACAATATTGTTAATCAACAATATGCCAATATAAAATAAAAATTAAAAAAAAAATAAATAGAGAAAAAAGAAACTTGGTCAGACAAAGGAACTCTAAAAATAAAAGAGAAGTTTATTCTTTCATTTAGGACATAATGTGAATCTCATGTCATTTATATAAAAAACATGATACTTTGGTTATGAAAAATGCTTTCTACACTGAACAAAATCCATGAATGAGTATAATTGGAGAGCATTAAAATCAGTGATTATGGCAGAATAGTGATGTGGAACACAGCAACTGGTCAAGTGGGATCAAGGGGCCACAGAGTCCCTTAGACCCTTAGATGTCCCCTGAATCTTGCTGTTCTTTCCCACATAACAACTTGAGTGATTAAAAAAGGAAGATACTAGTTACAGGAGGATCCTATAGCCTAAAGGCGAACCGATCCTGACTCTTTCAGGATGATTTATGTGCTTTTTTTTTTGTTTCTTTGGTTGGTTCATTGATTTTAATCTACAGCAAAAGAATCATTTTGTTTGTGGATAAATATCATAATCAAGCAACATGAAGTCAGCCATACCACAGTGAATGAGCTTAAATACTAATTGAAGATAATAGATTAGATCTGAAGTAGACACAGGGTTGAAAATGGTTACCTTTGCTATTTTTCCCAAATGACAAAATTTTAGTAAACTGCCAAACTTCCATGAAAAATAAATGAATACTAAACTTGTGATCTGAATGCAGATCTGGAGCCTAATCTAGACCTCTAAATAAGTAAAACTTGCAAAACACTGTTACAACTGCTTTGCTACAACATTTATGGTATAGATTCTGATGATGAACAATGTTTAACACTTGCAAAGAATTATAAAATATAAAAACTAAAGTTTAAAAATAGTTTGAATAGGTTAATTGACCTAACCAAATTTTAGTTGCTCTCCTACTAAATGGAATGGAAAGAAAAGGAGTTACATGTGTTCTAGCATCTGTTACAATATGCTAGACACTGTAGAGGTTAATATAGTATTGAAGTAGAACCTATTACCTTAAATGGAAGCAAAGTGAACAACTCATAGGAAAAGAATATAAATGATAAAAGATAAACAATATAAATAATATGGACTATATATTGGTTTTATAATCACCAGCTACCATGTTGTTTTGTAGTAATCATATTTGATCCTCAGAACAATCCTATTAGGTAAACAAATAGGGTAAGAAAACTGGGTTTTAGAGCCCAGGGAATTTATGAAGGTTCACACAATGGTGAAAAATGGATTAGAGTCCAGTTTATCTGATTAAACACTGCTCTTTAATCATCATGTCTCTTGAGTTTAAACTTCAATAGTATACAAAACGGAGAAGGCAATGGCACCCCACTCCAGTACTCTTGCTTGGGAAATCCCACGGATGGAGGAGCCTGGTAGGCTGCAGTCCATGGGGTCGCAAAGAGTCGTACACGACTGCGCGACTTCACTTCCACTTTTCACTTTCATGCATTGGAGAAGGAAATGGCAACCCACTCCAGTGTTCTTGCCTGGAGAATCCCAGGGACGGGGGAGCCTGGTGGGCTGCACCGAGATTCAGTATATCTGGGATGGGGTCTGAGAATCTAAATTTTAACAAGCTCCCCAGGTTACTCTCATGCCATTGCTTTTTTTTTTTTTTTTTAACATACTTTGAGAAATTCTGCCACCTATTAATTGACATAGCTTTCTCTATATTAATATCACATGAGTCTTTTTAAAACAAGTCATACATTTGAGATTGTTTTCCCTTTTCTAAAACTCATAATGCTCACTGTCTCACTGTAATTGAGAAACTTACCAGGAGAACAGAAATTGTGATGTGAAATGATTGTATTGATATTTCCATAATAGATGCATATGTATGAAACAGGGTTAGTCTGATTCAATGAGGTCAGATGACAAGTTTTCTCTGTAGGTTTGAATAAAGGCAGGTATTGATAATAGGGAAGTCTGAGAAGAAGAGGGAAGGGAAAAAGAAAGGTAGAAGGGAGGGAGGACAGAAAAGAGCGAAATGGGAACACAGTAACAGAGTGAGCTACTTTTGAACATAAATAACTACATTTCTCTCAAAAGACAAACAGGTTCTGATTAAAATTTCTGTTTTGACAGCCGTGTTTCTTATCTGGTTTTGTTTAGGTCCTTAAATTGATGACAGGGCACACAATCCAATTGGCAGTTGTGATTAAGAGGTCAGGCAGTGAATTCAATACTTAAAAAAAAAATCTCTCTGGCTCTCTTTCTAGTCCCCCCTTCAACTGGCACTTTAGTCTCCTAACTTATTCATATCAGCAGGAAGCAGTGGCTGCATACCACCCTCCACACACAAATCTAAGGACAAGCTTCATTATTACCTTTTGCTTCATGGAAATAAATTGAATGACATTTAGATAATCCAAGCATATATATATATAGCTTTTCAGTCTCAATTATTGTTTTCTTTTTCTCCTTCTGAACTATTAATCTAGTATGAAAAGCTTAAAAAATTAAAAGGATTTTTACAAAAGGAATCACTTTTGTCCCCATACAAAAGAACAGCAAAAAAAGGTACTCCCAAGGACAGAGTCTGTTAAAAATCAGATTATTTCCACCATGCTCCCCTATTATTCACCTGTCAGTAAAATATGTCCTCTCACTGTCTCAGTTTGAATGCCTATTTTTATCTGACTGGAGCTATATGGTCACTTTTTGTATTTATTACTAAGTTCTTTAGGTTTCTGCCCCATTCTAGTCTCCCCACCCCAGAGCATGTTTTTCTGTTCTTAAAACTGGGCCACATGCCTCTGAGGAGAAAGTAGTGCATTATTTCATTCCCACCTTTTCTTCTTTTTTGGCATCTCTGAGGCCTGTTATGCCCAGAAGTGCTTCCACTCAAGCTGGACCATCAAATCAATTATCACAACAGTCTGCTTTCTAAATATGAATGGCAATGAATGACAACAGGCCAGGCAAACTTTCAGCTTTGATTTGTCATTGGTAATGCAAATCTTTTTTTCCCCCTTGTCCCCTCCCCTCCTCCTTTTCTCTCTCTCTCAGTTTCTCCCAGTCAGTCTCTCTCTTCTCCATCTTTCCCTCCCTCATGGATGTTTGGGAGGGTCCAGCATTTTGGCCAAATTCTAACCTCTGCTGTTGGCAGCTGCATTGTATCAAATCTTCAAATAAAAGCTTCACCTTTGTGAGTCACATTCATAAGAGAAAAATGGTACTGGGAGCCATTATTGCGATAAAATCTCTTCCTGCTAACCTCTGAGCCTGATTATTACTACATCTGAGGAAACATGAAAATGTTGCATCCTTATTCATTTGGGCTGTTTAAAATTCTTGCTGGCTCCACTGTTTGAAGCTTCAATTGTTTTGTGCTTAACGTTGTTCATTTCATATCAAGTTCCTGGTTATGGGAAATACTTTAATTTTTAAAATGTTATTATATCCTAGCTGTTTAAAAAGATTGAGGATGCCATAAAGAGAGAAACTGGTTTAAGCAAACTATAACTAGCTTTCCTAATGCTCTATGTAATCATAAATCCATCACTTTGGTGAGGAGGTCTATAATTTCTAGTAGACTGAAGGGCTTTAGTTTCTTTTCTGAAACTAGAAGCAATTCTTTTCATTGGTCAATGATTATATTATAAATATTGCTTTTAAAAATGAGTTCAAAGCAATAACATAACTTGAAAGTAACAGGCAAGAGAATTAATTGTGCCAACCACTGTTTAACCAGAAATCTGTGCCAGAGTCTTAGAAGACAGATTGTCTTGATTTAGTCAAACAATGATGAGTTGTGTAAGGCTATGCTTACAATAAGTTAATTGCAGAATTAAGTTGTTGATTCTGTCATAATTAGTCTACTATAACTGAAAAATACTTATCACAACCTATTTTATAACACGCATACAACTGCTCTTTGTGTACTGCAGGTGTAGGATAGGGATACAAGAGTATGAATTATAATTCATATCCTCTAGAAACAATCTAATTGAGAAGATAAGTCACACAGATATTTAAAAAAACACTATAACAAAGGATACTATTTGCTAAGTGTCAAGGGAATTACATAGAAAGCATAAATTATGTAACTGTGGAAAGCAGTCTATTTCAAAACGAAGTAGTGGATCATGCCCTCAGATGAGATCTGAGCTATACAGCATGGAATCATGGATGAGGTTTTCATAGGTAGTGAGTAGGAAAGGTTATTCCAAATGGGCAAGTAAATAGCTTAAAATTGATTTATTCATTGTTCCTTCTTTGAAAAATTATTTTTGAGCTCAAAGATCTTTAGTATCTAACTGTATAAATGGTTAACTAAAAATGGACTAAGAAAACCTGCATAAAGAAGAAAAAAAGGTGTATCAATAAATAGATGAGAACCCTAAGCATAGTCTTTCTGCTTCTTACCCATAGGCTTGTGGGTATGAAATCCTGGGTGAAAAGTGGCTTTCAAGGGACCAGTAATAGCAATAACAAATAGGATTCTAGTTCATGCTGATTAGAGATTTTAGAAGATAGGATAGTTCCTGACCTTCTATGTAGTTCTGAGTCACTCCCCCAAAGATCTTAATATTCAGTTTTTATCTAGATTTATAATGGCATCCTAGGCTAAGGGTGGATGCCCTACAGTGGTTGCCATCTATGACTAGTCCATTCTGGACCCATATCTCTTGGGAACTCTTCTTAGACTAGCATCCAAACCTTCTGTGTTAGTTTCCTAGGGCTGTTGCAATGAATTGCCACCAACTGAGTGGCTTAAAACAACAGATGTGTTTTCTCTCCTGGCTCTGGAGGGTAGAAGTATGAAATAAGGCACTGGCCAGGTTGGTTCTTTCTGGGGGCTCTGAGGGAGAATACATTTGAGAGCTCTCTCCTAGCTTCTGCTAGATGCCATGCCTTAGCTTGTAACTGCATCCCTTCACTCTCTTCTTCCATCATCACATGGCATTCTCCCTGGGGATCTCTGTGTCCCTGTGTCTCCACGTGGCCTTTTTATAAGGACAATAGTCGTTGGATTTGGGGCTCACACTAATTCAGTACAACCATATCTCAACTTTATTACATCTACAAAGACCCTATTTTCAAATAAGGTCATGTTTACAGGCACTGAGGGGGTCAGGTAGATACATCAATGTATCCTTTTTGGCGGGTGCAATTCAATTCATAACCCTTTCAGAGCCAATTATTGAAGTATTATGCCTCTAAATGAGATTACACCATTCTGTCCCAATGATTCATTCACCACAATTTTTTTTCTTTTAAAACATGCAAGTTCATATGACATCTACACATAATAAATACCCTGACTTTCAGATAAAATGGAATGTGTAATTTCTAAACTAGTTTAGTACTTATTAGAGGTGTCTTTCAAATCTATTCTCTACTTCATATGGCAGGAGCTTAGGTAGTGAACTCAAAATTACATTAGGCCCTATGGGGAGATAACAAATGATTAAAAAAAAAATGGCTCCTGCTCATATAGTTTACAGTCTTGAGGTTTCACTAC
>NW_011478262.1:1112-2553 GCF_000754665.1 Bison bison bison | reverse complement strand
AAAGCTCTTCTTCTTTCTCCTTTTATAGAAAAAGTTTGATATTTAAAAAGTGACTACCAGGAATGGAATTAAAAAAAAACAATCACGCTTGTTAAAGAACACTGAGGTCCCATGACATTTTTATCACAACCTAACTGAAGATTTAACAAACCAAGAAATAAACTGGGGAAAAAAAAATTAAAAATGTAGGAAAGAAGCAAGAATTCCCTTATCTTATTTTTAACCAGTATTAAATCATCAAATGAGCCTACTTTCTCTGAATTAATGGAACTGGCATTTCATCTGACTTGCCTAGTATAGGGACAAGCTTGCTTCTTACCCATAAAATGTATAGGATAAAAATTAAAGTAGAAAAGCACCACATTCCAAGTTAACTATTTTGGGATGTATTGAAAAATTAACTATGTTTCCACTTATTTATCCAATATTTCATTCAAAATATCCTTTACATAATTACATTTCTTAGAGCTATCTCTATGAATTGAAATGTCAAATTAGGTGATTTCAAGTACACCTATACATGTAGATGTGAATTAACACAAATTTTAGCATTATCAGCTTGAAAACAGAGCTACAGAGAAACCAAATGTTATCAATTCACAAAATGAATTTACATAATCAGAGATTCAGAGACATAGTAGGATGTCACATTTTCTTTGGGATTTTGAAAAATAATAAAATTTGATAATTACCATCTCCATGAAATGTACAACCGTGGAATAGAATTTCTGACTGTACTAGCAACAAGCATTACAAATTGAATGCTGTAAGTGTATGCATGTCATGATTCTTTGGGGCTAGTTACACAATAGTGATAAAACTAAAAGATGATTTCTCATGGAATGATTTCTCCTTATGAGAAAGTTATGATGCATGATAATTTTGGAAAATTCCACAAATAGCAACTAACTAGAAGAGTCACTCTTCCGCTTATCACTGACTTATGCCTGGAGAGCTGAGTTTTTGGTCATTTTTTATGTAGCTGAGATAAGGAGTTTTTAGTATTTTTTTATTAGAAATTTCATGAAGATCTGTAATTGGAAAAGTATCCATTAACTACGCATTAAATCTAAACTCTATAATAGTCCCTACACTTTACTTCAGTGGTCAAACACACACAGAAATCATTGCGAGACTTCAGTAAGACATTCACAGGAAAATATAATCTCACATGATAGTTGAAGTTGAAATGTAATTTGTAATTATTTAATTTACCTTCTGAACACTATAGAGATGACTCGTTTGCATTAACTTTTTCTTTCTAAAACAATGGATTATTTAATCCAAAGAGGATATATGTTTTCAAAAGTACTACTCATTCAACTAAAATAAATTAATTCTATAGCCCAGGTTTTTTTGAAGTCATATCTCACAGTACAAGGTCTATACAAAAGCACTTTTTAAGCTCTTAAATACTGGTTGAATTTCAAAATTTTAATCC
>NW_011478262.1:0-580 GCF_000754665.1 Bison bison bison | reverse complement strand
TTTTACATGTAATATGGTGCATGTAGGTGGATTTCTAACGTCTTCCTGATGACTCATGTACAATGCTTTATTGTTTTAAATTGGTCATGTTGTTCACTTTGAAATACTAATGCTATTTTGTGATCAATTCAGGAAGTCCTACAAATTTTCCCTAAATTACTGAGAGACACAGCTTGACTACTGTATTTACTCCGATAGCACAGTAATTAGAATCTAAAACTTTCAAGAATGCATATCATCTACCTATATAGCTCTGACAATAATCCATTTTCTTGGAAAATAACCGATTGATGGTTTATTCTTAATATGCTTGGAGAAACACATCCATAAGATAACCCATGCCTTTTTTCACTCTTTAATATCTACAGTTGATCTCTATTTCAGATGACTCTAAGTAGCTAAACACGAATAAAAAATAACATCTTTCTGGCTCATTAAGGCAATTGCTCAAGCTGTCATTAGCATCTCTCTCTGAAAATGCAGTACAGGATATGCAGTAGGCCTTGTCTGCTATAGAAGCTAATGGCACAGAGCTACCTTTTGACAGCAGGACTAAATTTACATACTTTACATATTCAGT
>NW_011478261.1:13037-14499 GCF_000754665.1 Bison bison bison | reverse complement strand
CTTTGCTACAGAGGCCACAGAGTAACACCGATGAATCTCCCACCGTAATAACAACAGGTCAGCAAATACAGAAATCCAGTTAGGTATGCTGAGCTAAGAAAGTCAACTTGTATATTTTTTAATAGCAAAGGCATCTTGTTCTTAGAATCTTGTACAACTTTGGATTCTAGAGGCTCAGCCTCAAATGGAAATCAAATTTCCAAATTGTTTATTGTGATTTAAATGGTTAATCGGGCAGCACAGGGGGAGTTGATGTAGCATTACCAGCAATGCCATTCCCTGCCCTTTGCAGCTGGCAGCTATTCCAGGGAAGAGTGAGAGGCATTACTTGGCTTCTCTACCAATTAGTCATGCACTCAAGGGTATCTCCATGGGCCCTTCCCACTTCCAATGATTTCAAGACAGCACAGAGATTTGGAAAACAAAGAAACCCCCTACTCTCTGCAGAAGGAAAGGGCCTCCTGCCCTAGACAAGAAGGGAAGCCTTGTTTTAGAACCTAGTAACTAGAAGAAGTGTTAGCCGCTGAGTCGTGTCCGACTCTTTGTGACCCCATGGACTGTAGCCCACCAGGCTCCTCTGTCCATGGGATTCTCCAAGTAGGAATACTGGAGTGGGTATAAGATACTTTCTCCAGGATATCTTCCCAACCCAGGATGGAACCTGGGTCTCCTGCATTGCAGACAGATTCTTTACCATCTGAGCCATCAGGGAAGTAGGTGGGGGAGAGAAATGCTGGTAAGCAGGGTACAGAGAAATGAAAGTAACAATTTTTAAGGGGAAGTTATAAAAATGTGGGGCATTCTGGGTACTCAGACTGGTTGTATATCATGAAACTGATTTCCACCCAGCATATATATCTCTTCTTATGTTATCTTAATTTTTATTCTCTTTCTTCTAATCAGGACTAGTGACAAAGGAAGAACTTATTCAAATCCCGTATCTTGGCTTCAAAAACCAAGGTATGAGGGGTGGGATGGGGGGAGGTGGAAGGGAAGTTCAAGAGGGAGGGGACATATGTATGTATACATACCTGTGGCTGATTCATCTTGATGTTTGGCAGAAACCAACACAATATTATAAAGCAGTTATCCTTCAATTAAAAATAAATTTTAAAGAAAAACAAGGATTTTTTAGTTTCCCAATTACATTTGGGACTTTTTTTTTTTTTTTAGCTGGTTTCAGCCTTTGAGTCTAATATTACAAGGAGTCAGTTCAGTCGCTTAGTCGTGTCTGACTCTTCGACCCCATGGACTGCAGCACGCCAGGCTTCCCTGTCCATCACTCAAACTCATGTCCATTGAGTCGGTGATGCCATCCAACCAGCTCATCCTCTGTCCTCCCGCCTTCAATCTTTCCCAGCATCACGGTCTTTTCAAATGAGTCTGTTCTTTCCATCAGGTGGCCTAAGTATTGGAGCTTCAGCTTCAACATCAGGCTTTCCAATGAACATTCAGGACTGAT
>NW_011478261.1:8700-10187 GCF_000754665.1 Bison bison bison | reverse complement strand
GAATGACTAAACATTGTTTGCCATAGTACATACATATCCATCCATCGATCTGTCCTGTTTTCTTGTTCATTTCATTTCAGAGGGTGCTTCCCCGATAGCTCCATTGGTTAAGAGTCCACCTGCAATGCAGGAGACCCCGGTTCGATTCCTGGGTCGGGAAGATCCACTGGAGAAGGGATAGGCTACCCACTCCAGTATTCTTGGGTCTCCCTTCTGGCTCAGCTGGTAAAGAATCCGCCTGCAATGCAAGAGACTTGGGTTCAATCCCTGGGTTGGGAAGATCCCTTGGAGAAGGGAAAGGCTACCCACTCCATTATTCTGGCCTGGAGAAGTCCATGGGGTTGCAAAAAGTCGGACATGATTGAGCGACTTTAACTTTCATTTCAGAGGAAATTACAGGTATTATTACATTTCAAATACTTCAAGCATACACATCATTAACTCAGTCCTCAAGTTTTAATGCTAAAAGGAAGATTGATATGGAGAGAACAAGTGTGCTCCTTCCTTTGTGAACTGGGACTGGCTGAGTGGTGCACACCATTTTCATTTAAAACAGTAGATAAATTTTAAAGGCTGCTTTTCTTTAAAATATGGTGATTTCCAAGGTTAGACAGTAGCTGCCAAGATCCTTGGAAACTTGTATCTATTAAGATGAAGAGAAATAAATTCCCATAGCAGCACACAAACCAAGGGCAAGCTTACACCTGTAACCTCCAGATTCATTCTAGAAGGCATTTCCAGGCTGCAGAACAGTCACTGCTTCCAAGCTGGATAGAAATAACTGGGGTGTTTTTGGTTTTTGACGAAAAGGGATAGCGGACTAGTGTAGATGTTGCCTTCGGAGAAAACTAGTGAGCATCAATAAAGAAAGAAGCCAGGACAGGTGACACTAGGGAAGATTCTGCAACCGTTTGTGTCCAATGAAAATCAACTAAATATGGTCCATTCTGAATCACAGAACACTGATTTTTAGTTCCCCAAAAGGCTTCATGAGAAAGCAAAATATGAATTTTATAAGGTCTATGTTTAATTTTCAATAGAGCATTTGAAAATGTTAACTTAATTACAATCTGGTTTAATTTTTTTGACAGCAGTGTTTCATTTTGAAAAAAATGTCATTTAAGCACTATAGGTAAAATTCCCCTGAAATTTAATTTATATCAAAGTTCAAGTGTATTTTTATAACATTTGGGATACACCTTAACTATATTATAGTTTTTTAATACTGAAAACAGTAGGCTAAACTATCTTAGTTCAAAGCATTATCTCAAACACTCGAAGGCATTGTGTTTGTGGATTCTAAGATACAATTAAATATTGAAACCTGAAGTTTGAAGTTGTTTTTATAGACTTGATATTTAATAAGTATTTTTCTGCTTGAACAGACACCAACTCAGCGTTGTGGAGTTTCAAGTTAAGAGCAGCTCTACTCACAAATGCATAGATGAGTGCTTTCTAGACAGGGTTGCTAGATTTAGCAAATTAAA
>NW_011478261.1:4229-5492 GCF_000754665.1 Bison bison bison | reverse complement strand
CCCTGATGCTGGGAAAGATTGAAGGCAGGAGGAGAAGGGGACAACAGGGGGTGAAATGGTTGGATGGCATCACCGATTCGATGGACATGAGTTTGAGTAATTTCTGGGAGTTGGTGGTGAACAGGGAGGCCTGGTGTGCTGCAGTCCATGGGGTCGCAGAGTCAGACACAACTGAGCGACTGAACCCTTTAGTGTCTCCTGTTGACTGAGAAAAATGCACAACCTAGAAGTTGAGAGTTAAGTTTTATTTAGTGAACAAAGCTGAGGACTTAAGCCCAGAACACAGCATCTCCAATAACTCTGAAAGCCTGCTCTGAAGAGTCAGGATATATAGGAATTTTTGCAACAAAGACCAGGTAGTCAGAACATCAAAAAAATTACTGTTAATTAAAGAAAACCAAGGATCTCAAGGAACTTAGCACTCTTCTATGTATGAAAAGATGCAAGAGTCTGAGCTCACTGAAATCATTCCTTTGATATGTACATCAGCCATCTGGGGCCAGTATCTTTTTTTCTCATCCTGAGTCTCCTCAGGGTCACTGTCAGTGGGTGGAGTGTCTGTGATTTGATGGCGGGCATTCTGTTTCTGTCCTGAGTTCCCTCAGGGCTCACTGTCAGAGCTGCTGTAATGTGATGGCCTGATGGCTGCAAATCTTTGTTTACTGATATGGCAAGCAAGATTTTTTATTCACACTCCACAGAGTTCCACACTCCACAATGAAGCTCACACTTTTTAAATTTAATTAATTAATTAATGCCTATGCTGTGTCTCCGTTGCTTTCCTTGGGCTTTCTCCAGTTGCAGTGTGTGGGCTTCTTATTGCAGTGACTTTTCTTGTTGTGGGCTCTGGGCACACAGGCTTCAGGAATTGCTGCATGTGGGCTTGGTGGTTGCAGCTCTCAGACTCCAGAGCACAGGCTCAGTAGATGTGGCGCATGGGCTTCGTTGCCCCGTGGCCTGTGAAATCTTGCTGACCAGAGATCGAACCTGTGTCTCCCACATTGGCAGGCGGTTTCTTAACCACCGGACCACCAGGGAAGTCCCCATCCTGACTAATATAGATTTCTGTAGCTGAAACCCTTCTACCACTTCATGCTTTTGAAATTTCTTTAATAAACATTTTACTGCCCACCCTAAGTCACTTTTTTAAGGACCTCAGTTGCACAGAATTGGAATCATTATTCTTGGCTTATAATTCATTAACATTTTTAGTCCAAATGTAGCTTTCTGTCTCTCTAGCTGGCTATCATCTATTTTTTGAAA
>NW_011478261.1:0-514 GCF_000754665.1 Bison bison bison | reverse complement strand
ACCCAGGGATCAAACCCATGTCTCCTGCGTCTCCTGCATTGGCAGGCAGGTTCTTTACCACTGCGCCACCTGGGAAGACATTTATTACTTGTCAGTTATTGTCTTCTTTGTTGTTTTCATCATTGTCATTGTTTTAGATTTTGCCTCTTTTAGGCAGGCGGTGCTGCAGAGTGGTTAAAGGGTTAGACAATAGAGGCTTAGACATAGCCTTCGTATGAAGCCCACCTCTGCCATTACCTCCCTTAACCTCTCTTGGCCTCAGCTTCTCATCTGTAAAATAAAAATAATAACCCTACTTCACAAAGCTATTTTAAAATTAAATGAGTAAGGCATATTTTTTTCAAAAGGAAAAAATTGATATTTTAGTATTCTGTTTTATGAATTTCCGATCTAACAGTCATTATAAACTGCTTAGACCAGAGGACAGATTGTCTATATATCTGTGAAACTCATCCAAATTCCACATCTCTATCCTGTATGCAGTTGGCAGAAATTATATTTAATTTTTTATTTG
>NW_011478260.1:33205-34012 GCF_000754665.1 Bison bison bison | reverse complement strand
CAAATATGATTTACTACCTTAAATGTTTTAGATGCACTGGGGGAGACTTTTAATAAAGAGAACAAACACTCAATGAAGCGTTACAAGGATGTGAAATTAATGAAAATGCAGTTTGATCAATATGTTAACATCAAAAATAAATTAAGAAATAGTTTGGCTTTTTAATTTCCCACAATTATTTTGAACTACTTTCTACTCCATAGTGAGAAAAAACAGTAAACTTGCTGATCAAAACAATACTGATGTTTTTCCAGTTGAAAAGTTTATTTTAAGTAAACTTACTGTCTCTAGGGTAAATGTTCAGACTCTCAGAGTTTTTCCTCCCTTTGTCTTAATTTAGTGGTGTGGGTAGGAATGAACAGTGAGATGCTGGAGTGTTTTTCTGGTGATGGGAGAATATGTCTAGATTCACAGTTGAATCCTCTTAGTATTCTTTTGGCCCTTGGTGGTCTTCTCTCTTTAATTTCAAGGCTAGTGAAAGGCTTGAACAATTCTCTCACAGACAAGTTCTGAGGGCTGCCCCGGCTTTATCTCAGCATGAGAAATTCCATGAGGTTGATTGTAAGGCCCATTGGAGTAACAGAATAGGCACGACCTGGCCCAGTAGCTTTCAAACAGATGGGTTCTATGATCCACTCTGTTGATCTCCTCACAGTATCTCTAGTCTATACCATTAATTTTTATCTTTTAAGATTTATTTATTCCATTAATTTAGCTTTATTTTCTGGCTGCACTGGGTCTTCATTGCTGCATGCGGGCTTTCTCTAGTTATGGCGAGCAGGGGCTACTCTCTAGTTGTGGTGCACA
>NW_011478260.1:31866-31950 GCF_000754665.1 Bison bison bison | reverse complement strand
GGATTTGACTCATGGGCACTTGTGTGACAGCTCCTTCCTCATTCTCTTGATGGTAGACATCTCACTCATACATGATACTTTATA
>NW_011478260.1:28218-30045 GCF_000754665.1 Bison bison bison | reverse complement strand
ATGAGTGCAATTGTGTGGTAGTTTGAGCATTCTTTGGCATTACTTTTCTTTGGGATTGGAATGAAAACTGACGTTTTCCAGTCCTGTGGCCACTGCTGAGTTTTCCAACTTTGCTGGCATATTAGGGAAATGCAAATCAAAACCACATTGATATGCCATTTTGTGAAATTAAAAAAAAAAGAAAATAAGAAGTATTGGTGAGGATGGGGAGAGACTGGAATCCTTGTCAATAGATGGTGGCAAAGTACAATGGAGCAGCCACTCTGGAAAGCAGTTTAACTGTCCTTATAAAGCTAAAGGCAGAACCCCATATGAACCAAGTATTCCAACCTCTAGGTTTAAATACAAAATAACTGCAAAAGGATACACAAATAAATACTTGATACAAATGTTCATTGTAGCACAATCACAACAGTCAAAAGGTGGAAACAGTCCAAATGCTCATCAATAGATAAATATATAAACTGTGACATTACTTTGCAATCATAAAAGGAAAAGAACGACTGATGAACTCAACAATGTAAACGTATCTTGGAAATATTAAATGAAAGAAGGCAGACATAAAAGATTAGCTATTGTATGATTCCATTTATATGAATTGTCAAGAAGAGGTAAATCCACAGTACAGAAAGCATCCTGGTGGTTGTCAGAAGCTAGAGGAAAGGATCTTAGGGAGTAACTACTTGATGGGTACAAGATTTCATTTTGTAGAAATGATAGTTTTGGAGTTGGATAGAGATGGTGGTTGTACTACATTGTGAATGTGCTAAATATCAACCAGATATGCACCTTAAAAATCATTAATTTTATGTTACACCGATTTTACCACAATTAACAAAAATCTCCATGTTAAAAATTTTCCTGGCTGTTCTTTTGGAACAGAAAGTGGAGACATTGGTTACACACTGGTCTATCCATTAAAGCAGGCTTACAACTATGTCCTAAAGAGAATTTTGACCCCTTTCATAAGAACTTCCTGAGTGGGGTGGGTTGCCTTTCACTTACACATTAATCCTTGTGATGCTCCTCAATTTCCACATGAAGATCATCAACCTTTAACTCAATTATTAGTTATGGTATATATTGTTTACTTGTAACTGAACTGCTATAATTTAGGTGATATACAATAGATACTATTTAAACTGTTAAATATGACAGGCACTCTGCAGAACCCTTCATTTTTATCCCAGGACATTTTTGGTTTCCAGGTTGGGATTTTTCTGGGCCATCTTCCAACTGCCAACAACCACAACTCTTTCACTAGGAGCTTTCTCTGGATGTCAAAGCCTGCTCAGCTTACCCAGGGCAGGAACCCTCTGAAACAGGCAGTATCTGTTTTTAAAGATATGAAAGCTGAAGCATACTGAGGCTTAGCAATTTGATCAAGATCACAGAGCTACTGAGTGATATTGCTGGCATAAAAACCCAAGACTGCAAAGCTGGGTCTCTGAATCACTTTGCACATGACCTCTCAGTAAACAGAACAGTATCTCACTAACTGCTCGCCTAGGTACACAAAAAACCTAAAGCATCTTCTGAAGAATACTAGTAAATGATGAGAAGAAAGCTTTGCAACCTGTCTGTTCCTCTAGGTGCTCTAAAATCTACTTGATAATTAAATCAACTGAGCCAGAAGCCCTGTACCTAAAATCTACTATGTCCTCTTCCAACCACAGTAAGGCTACGATTATTGTGTTGTGATGTCATCTACTAACAATGTCAGATGAAACAGAAATATTCTAAAGAATTCATCTTGATGTTTAGATAAGGACATCATCAAAGGCTTTCCAGTCTTTTTAATAAAAATATAGGGAGAAATGGCTTTCG
>NW_011478260.1:25484-26173 GCF_000754665.1 Bison bison bison | reverse complement strand
AGTTCTGTCATTGTATCTGTTGAAGTATTTTTGAAATTTGCATGATGCACCAGATAAAAAAGTGAAAAATGAACTTCCTTAAATTTAAAAGCTTTTGTCCCTCTAAAGACATTATTAAGAAAATGGAAAAAAAAAAAAAAAAACACAAAATGCAATAAAGTTCTTATAAATCGGGTATTGGCTAAAGTTTTCATATCTAAAACATGTTTGTGTGTTTGTATGTATATAATGTATGTGTGTGTCTGTGTGTGTGAACTCAGTTGCTTAGTCATGTCCGACTCTTTGGGAGCCCATGAACCAAGCCCGCCAAGTTCCTCTGTTCATGGAATTTTCCAGGCAAGAATACTGGAGTGAGTTGTCATTTCCTTCTCCATTTCCTTCCTTCCTGACCCAGGGATCGAACCTGAGTCTCCTGCATTGGCAGGCAGATTCTGTGCCACTGTGCCACCTGGGAAGCCCCTATATATAGTCTTATAATATGTATATAATCTTACAACTCAACAACAAAAAGACAAACAACCCAACTAAAAAATGTGCTAAGAGTTTACATACTTAAAAGTTAAACAGAGCACTTCTATATGGCCCATAAATTCCACTTTTAGGTATATACACAAAATAATTAAAAATACTCAGATAATACGTACCATTGTTCATTATACCATCATTCATAACAGGCAAAGGTAGAAAAT
>NW_011478260.1:22354-25384 GCF_000754665.1 Bison bison bison | reverse complement strand
GAAAAAGAAAAAAAAGCATACAATGAGAATGTATATTAGAGGTTACCAGGAGCTGAATGGAAGGGGGAATCAGAATTATTGATTAGTGGTTACATAATTTATGTTTGAGGTGAAAACAGTGATAGGTATGTAACACTAATTAATTAATCCAATTAATGCCACTGAATTTTACATTAAAAAGTGAATAAACAGCAAATGTTATGTTATATATACTTTGTGACAGTAAAAATAAAATGTATAAAATAGTACTCACATTTCAGTTGAACAGTTCACAACCCCTTTCCAACCAAGACGACTTTATCTTGATTTTTCCTGGTGTTCTGAAAGAGGCTGGCTTTCAAAGAAAGCTGTTTACTGAGTAATACTTATTCACCTGTTCTGACTCAGATTTGAAATCATTCAATATAGTTTCCGTTAAGAGTAAGGGAGTTATGTTCCTCACTGAGTTTCTGTAATTCCAGCTAACACACTTCAACTTTTCATTTACCTGCATGGCCTTTTTATGGGGAAACAGGTAAGGGATAGCTACTTGAGCTTTTAAAACAATGGTCCTATTTCTTCCTTCAAGTATCCCCAGGGCTCCTGGTTTCTAAGGATCCAGGGTCGGAAGCCATTGGTAGAGGTACAAGGAGCACTTGACTAGGCATCAAAAAAATGTTCAAATTCAACTCTGTGAGAAACAACATGGGTCTAACACACCTATTAAATATAATATTGATTTTGACTTACAATCTAAGATACAAGCACATTCTTTATTAAACAAAGTGATTTATAAATGCTAAAATAAATATGTCAAGGTGCACCAGGCAAAAGGAAACAATAAGGAATACAAATTTAATTATCAAATTATCAAATAAAGTGAGCTTCCCTGGAGGCTCAGTGGTAAAGAATCTGCCTGCCAATGTTGGAGATCCAGGTTCAGTCCCTGGGTTGGGAAGATTCCCCTGGAGAAGGGAATGGCAACACACTCCAGTACTCTTGCCTGGAGAACTCCATGGACAGAGCAACCTGGCAGGCTACAGTCCATGGGGTCAGAAAAGACTAGGACATGACTTAGCGACTAAACCACCAACCATATCAAGTAAAGTATAATATGAACCAAAAGCATTTTTCATGGTAAAGAAGGGCACTTTGAAATGCTAAAGTCCCAATCAAATTATATATGTAATAGTTATGAATAATCAGGCACTAGAAACACAACAACCACAGGAGATACAAGGAGAAATTGAAAGATAAAAACACACTAATATTATGATACTTTAATACTTCAATAAGGCTCTAGTAGTGCTGTGCTCAGTCGCTTCAGTCACATCGGGCTCTTTGCGACCCCATGGACTGTAGCCCGCCAGGCTCCTCTGTCCATGGGATTCTCCAGGCAAGAATACTGGAATGCGTTGCCATGCCCTCCTCCAGGAGATCTGGACAGAGGAGCCTGGCGGACTACAGTTCATGGGGTCCCAAAGAGTGGGACATGACTGAAGGCTCTACTAGATGAAACACTAAATCAATAAAGTAGATCATATGGGTACACAGCAAAATTAATACTTTATAAGAAAATAAAACTCCAGCCACATGGTATATTCATTTATAGCATTTGATGGTTTTTAAAACTATTCTGATGTCATTACATTGGTCATACTTTCATATTAAGCTTCAAAATAAATGAATTGCATTCTACTAAATTGAATGTTGTAAATACGGTTGTCTTGGTATATAGGCTTTAGTACCTGGATGAGGGCCATAGAGATATTACATAAATAAGCCAAAGACAGCTTATGCACCTTGGTTCTATATTGTTTACTTCTTTATAGTAGGTGAAGATCATTTGCTCAAAAGCCTATCAGCACCAAACTTAATTTTTATACATTATTATTTTAAAAATAGCACAGATAAAGCAGATTGTCACCAGAGTTTTCCTGTTTTGCATATCTCCACAAAACTGCACCCAACATCTTCTCTATCTGGACAAGAGAAGATCTGTAGCTCTGAAAGACTCCTCTGCTGCCCTTCAGAGTTCTCTGACTGCAAGACTCCCCACCTTGCTGCTGGGCAATCAACATCACCTACACACATAAACCTGATTTCCCATCTACCCCATGCCCTTTTCTCCTTCTGGGGAAGCCCTTACACTTAGCCTCTGGGAGGTCCTCTGCAGGAAGGAACATCCCCTGGAATGCAACCTATCAAAGTGCTGCCTGAATACAGCTCCTTATATACTACTGCCACCAAGTGATCAGATCCTTTTCCTTGATCCGCCTTGAAATCCCTCCAACTCACTACCCTCGTGTAAAAAGGGTAGTTACAAAATATAGATTGCTCTTGACCTGGTGTAACGTAATGAGTTCTAAAAGATCATGGCTTAGGCCAATGCTACCCAAACTGTATTTCCTATACCTGTGGCAGAGGCTATTATGTACTATCCAGATAACTCCTCAAAATTGAAACCCAGCTCATGGAAGTACTGCCCCTTGAGAGAGAGCTTGCAGCTATTAGAGCTTTTAGAGAATTGCCTTGGATTGAAGACAGCAGCCTTGTGCAAGGTTAGGACATTTTTTCTGCAGGCAGACTGTATCCAATGACTGGTTGATGCAAGGATATAAAATCTTGATTTCAATACATCCATTTAGGACTACTTTGAAGAGTCTTTCTGGGTTCAGAGCTTCTTCACATGAGGTCAGCTAAGATTTTTGTGTGTGTGATTGAATCACACCCCACCCTATGCTTAATCCTGTTTCATTCTCTTCCCATACGGTACTGCTTCTGAAAGCACTTATTAATACACTTTCTGGAAACTAATCTCCTTTTCAGTGTATGCTCCCTGACACTGAAGAGTGTTAATTAAGATAATTCTGAGTGATATACAAATATTTTCAATTTTTATTTTATTAGTTATCCATTTTAACTGTTATATTTTATTTATAACAGTATTATTTATTGGGTAAGAGCCCAGGTCCTGAAGCCTGACTGCCTGCATTTAAATGCAGCTTCACTACTAAATATCTGATTTCTTTAGACAGACTGCTTAAACTT
>NW_011478260.1:19441-21856 GCF_000754665.1 Bison bison bison | reverse complement strand
GATACATTTCAAGGGCATTGTTTATATTAGAAATGTGATTCCTAGAATCACAATTGGTATTAAATGTGAAAGCTAAGTTTTTTTTTAATTGTTCATTCATTTAGTTATCAGGCCTCTTCTGATGAGCACTGTGTGTGGAATACTGTAGGTATGTCAATAATAAGATCATGTCCAGTGTCTCCTCAGTTAGTGCTACAAATGTGCTGCAAAAAAGCCTTTTAAAAATATAAAACTCTGTGATTTAGAATGGCAAGACTTTAACCCACATATGTGGGTAAGCCGGGGTTTATATGATGGAGGTTTGGCTTTTTGTGTCATATCTAAGAATTCACACAAAGAAAAAAACTCTACTGTCACCAGTCCTGTGAGCAAGTTAATTTAATCTTATAGAATGGATTAGTTTCATATTTTTGTAGTTATCTCATACAAGGGAAATAAAGACGACTTTTTATTTTTAAAACATGCATTCTCAAGATTTCCCTCCTTTGACTGGGCACAAGCACTCATGATTTTTGTTCCTATGTATTCTTCCAGAATTATGGTATCTAAAATGATGTCCCTTTCTATAGCAACTGAGCAGGTACTGGGACCCCTATCTCCTTGTTAGAAGTAGACACAGTCATCATTGAGTTATATTTATCTTTTCACTGCATGTAAATGACATGCTGATATTTACCACAAATTCTATCACAAGGAAAACTGATATGAGGAAAAGGCCAAATGGTGAGACATTCGTTTTGTACCAAGCACTAAATTAATGGGTACATTAGCAAACTTATTTACATATAATTTAGAGTCATTAATAATTATATATATATATATACATATGCTTTCTCTATATGTATATATATATAATTTACATATATAACTTTACATACATAATATATAGTATATATTTGAATGTATTATAGCATATGTGTGTGCTTAGTTGCTCAGTTGTGTCTGACTCTTTTGTGTCCAGAGCCTGCCAGGCTCCTCTGTCTATGGGACTTTTCAGGCAAGAATACTGGAATGGGTTACCATTTCCTCCTCCAGAGAATCTTCCTGACCCAGGGATCGAACCTGTGTCTCTTGCATCTCCTACATTGGTAGGCAGATTCTTTGCCACTGTGCCACCTGGGAAGACCACCACGGAAGCCCAGTATCATATATATTGGGTCTCAAATGACACCTTACAGTCATATCACATTTCCTGAGCTTTCTCCCTCAGATCATTTCACACCTTCTCCTCTCTCCTCATACAGCTAAAACATCTTCCCACATCCCCAGTCTCAAGAGTTGAGAGTTCAAAGTTAACTGAGAATATAGAGGTAATCAAATGAGAACATCTAAAAACCCTCACCCAACTCAATTACCCAGACACATACACCTGTGACTATATGGTGTTATCTTTTTCCTTGTATGATGGAGGAACTGTCAGAACTTCTGTTTAGGTCATTCTCTCAACCTGTCCACTAGATACCATCCTTACTGGCTCCAGTGATTCTCCTTTAACACTAGCCTTATAAATTTCTTCTCTTTTAAATCATTCTTATTTGCATATAAAATGCTATAACTTCTCCTATATTAAAAAAAACCTCTTATATTGACATTGTCTTCTTCAAGATACCTCCCCATTTCCTAATCTCTCATTTATTGCAAAGTTCCTCAAAAGAGTTGAGGAGACTACAAGAGTTGAGAACTCCGATTTTTCATCTCTCATTTCCTATTGAGCCTGGATCCTGTTGGGATTTATTGTTACATTTCACCAAACCAACTACTGTTAAGCTAACTATGATTTCCATGTTAGTAGATTCAATTATTAAATCATATTTCTCATCTTACTTCACAGATGTTCATCTCTTCTACACTGGAGCTATATTAGTGGAATGAAGGGGAAAAATAACCTATGATGTTCTAGATTGATGCAGAAAACTTATTTGACTAAATTGAACACTCTTTCTTGATTAAAAAATAAAAAGAAAATGTCCACAAGCAAGGAATAGAAGGGAATTTCCTCAAAATGATAAAGTACATTTCTGAAAAGTGTACAGCTAACCCCACAGAGGCTGAGACAGAACCGTGTTTGAGTGCCTCCTGTGGAGGTACAGGTCAGCAGTGGACTGCTGCAGGGGCAGGGGCTCTGGGTGCAGTAGACCTGGGTATGGCATAAGCCCTCGTGGAGGAGGTCGCCATTAAACCCACCATAGAACGAACCACCAGAACTTACAAAGGACTGGGAAACAGACTCTTGGAGGGCACAAACAAAACCTTGTGCACATCAGGACCCAGAAGAAAGGAGCAGTGACCCCACAAGAGCCTGACCCAGACTTGCCTGTGAGTGTCCAGGAGTCTCCAGCAGAGGTGTGGTTTGGCGGTGGCCTGCTGCAGAGTTGGGGGCACTGAGTATAGCAATGCATGCATGGGACCTTTTGA
>NW_011478260.1:18493-19341 GCF_000754665.1 Bison bison bison | reverse complement strand
AAGTCTCTTATCCATCTCCATCAGAGGGAAGATAGAATGAAAACCACAATCACAGAAAACTAACCAATCTGATCACATGGACCACAGCCTTGTCTAACTCAATGAAACTATGAGCCATGCTGTGTAGGGCCACCCAAGACAGATGGGACATGGTGGAATGTTCTGACAAATCGTGGTCCACTGGAGAAGGGAATGGCAAACCATTTCAGTATTCTTGCCTTGAGAACCCCATGAACAGTATGAACATCATACTTAATGAACAATCATTAATGGTGGAAGCTTCTCCTCTAGGATCAAGAACAAGATGAGGACGTTCACCTTACCACTTCTATTCAATATTACACTGGAAGTCCTAGACAGAGCAATTAGGAAAGAAAAAGTAATTAGAGGCATCCAAGTTGGAAAGGAAGCAGGAAAACTATTTCTATTCACAGATGATATGGCCATATGCATAGAAAATCCTGAAGAATGTACATTAAAAAAAAAAAAAAAACCTGTTAGAGCTAATACATGAATTCAGTGAAGTTGTAGGATATAAGATCAGTCTGTAGAAGCTCAGTTGCATTTCTATATAAAAGGAAGGTAACAAAATTCTTTTGACAACAGCATCCCCCAATATACAGTACTTAGAAATAAATTTAGTCAAGGATGTGTAAGACTTATGAGCAGAAAACTATAAAATATAGCTGAAAGAAATTAAAGACCTAAGCAAATTGAAGGACATCCCCTGTTCACAGACTGAAAACTTAACATTATTAAGACAGCAATAGTTCCTAAAGTTATCTTCATATTCTTTGCATTTTCTAGAAAATCTCAATTATTTTTTCTCAGAAATGGAAAACTTGATC
>NW_011478260.1:16900-17985 GCF_000754665.1 Bison bison bison | reverse complement strand
TCACACTATGTACAAAAATTAATTTAAAATGGAACAAAAACCTAAATGCACTAACTCAAGTTGCAAATGTCTTATCAGAAAATATACGGGTAAATCTTTAAGACCTTAGATTTGGCAATAGATTTTTAAAAGATATCCAGCCTTCCTTTTCTCACATAAAATTGATAAGCTTTAATTCATGATTTAGTTTTATTCCACAAAATATTTACTGTGGTAAAAAATACAAAAGTTATCATCTTAACCATTTTTAAGTTCTTTAATGTTAAATATATTCACATTGTTATGAAACATATCCCCAGAACTTTTTCACCTGGCAAATCTGAACTCTATACCCAATTAAAAACAATTCCTCTTTTCACTCTCCCTCTGACCCCTGATAACGACCATTTGGAGATTTTTGCCTCTATTTTTGTTATTCATTCTTAACTGATTGAATTAATTGCACTGCAATCAGAAAACTACAATAAGTTCTATCTCTTTAAATTTTTTGAGACTTGCTATATGGAGACATGTATGACAAATTTTTGTTAATACTGCATATGTGCTTATAAAGCATGAATTCAGAAATTGTTGTGTACAGTGTTCCATACAGATATATTAGATTATATTTCTTGTTACCATTATTTATATCTTCTATATCCTTAGTAATTTTCAACTTGCTGGTTGTAAATACATGCTATTGAGAGGGTTTTGTTAATACATTCCAACCTCACTGTATATGTATCTATGTCTCCTGATGGTTTTGTTAAACTTTTCTTTATAAAAAAAGAAAAATAAATTAAATTAACCATTAATAAATTAGAATTGTATCTTCCTCATCAATTTAACCTTTAAAAATTGTAAAATCAGATCAGATTAGTCGCTCAGTCATGTCCGACTCTTTGCGACCCCATGAATCGCAGCACGCCAGGCCTCCCTGTCCATCACCAACTCCCAGAGTTCACTCAGACTCACGTCCATTGAGTCAGTGATGCCATCCAGCCATCTCATCCTCTGTCGTCCCCTTCTCTTCCTGCCCCCAATCCCTCCCAGCATCAGAGTCTTTTCCAATGAGTCAACTCTTCCCATGAGGTGGCCAAAGTACT
>NW_011478260.1:14818-16380 GCF_000754665.1 Bison bison bison | reverse complement strand
ACCATCTGCAGTGATTTTGGAGCCCAGAAAAATAAAGTCTGACACTGTTTCCACTGTTTCCCCATCTATTTCCCATGAAGTGGTGGGACCAGATGCCTTGATCTTCATTTTCTGAATGTTGAGCTTTAAGCCAACTTTTTCACTCTCCACTTTCACTTTCATCAAGAGGCTTTTGAGTTCCTCTTCACTTTCTGCCATAAGGGTGGTGTCATCTGCATATCTGAGGTTATTGATATTTTCAGTAATCATTTTACCTTAAAGACTACTTTGTCTTCCATGCAAACTTCACAAACTCCTTTTGATTCACATTTGCAGAAAATTTTTTAACCTATACATTTACTTTCAACTTTTCTGTATCTCTATATTTTAGAGTTGTCTCTTGTAAACAGTGTATTGTTGTTCAGTTGGTCAGTTGTGTCTGACTCTATGATCTCATGGACTACATCATGCCAAGGTTCCCTGTTCTTCACTGTCTCCTGGAGTTTGCTCAAACTTGTCCATTGAGTTGACAATGCCATCCAACCATCTCATTCTCTGTTGCCCCCTAGGTTATGTTTTTTAAATCCTATCTGATAATCTTCATTTTGGTTTTTCATTTCTTTTTTAAAAAAATTATTTTTAAATTGAAGGATAATTGCTTTACAGAATTTTTTTTTGTTTTCTGTCAAACATCAACATGAATCAGCCATAGGTATACACATACCCATTCCCTCTCATTTATTTTCATTTAATCTCTTCATTTCAATTTCCACAGTTTGCATGCAGCATGTAGACTACGTTCCTATCCAATAGTATTCCCTCAATTCCCTGAAGTCTCCTTCTCAAGCATGGAATTAGAAAGCCAGGCATACAGTAGTATTGTAGGTGAATGAAGTGTTCATTACCCAAAATGTAGGTGAGGCTCCCTTACTTCTTGTTGCTGTCTTCTCCATCTAAGGATTCTTTCTTTTTTTCTTCCAGTTTTATTGAGATATTCAAGTGAAAGCTTAAATTCATATTTAAAGTAAAAGTTATAGCTCAGTTGGTAAAGAAACCGCTTGCAATGCAGGAGACCCCAGTTCAATTCCTGGGTCAGAAGATCTCCTGGAGAAGGGATAGGCTACCCACTCCAGTATTCTTGGGCTTCCCTTGTGGCTCAGCTGGTAAAGAATCTGCCTGCAGTGTGGGAGACCTGGGTTCAATCCCTGGGTTGGAAAGATCCCCTGGAGAAGGGAACGGCTACCTACTCCAGTATTCTGGCCTAGAGAATTCCATGGATACAGTCCGTGGGGTCACAAAGAGTTGGACACCACAGAGCGACTTTCACTTTCACTAGAAGATGAAACACTTTTCAGGCACTTCATTTACTCCTGTAATGTTCATTGTGGCTCTAGTTTTCTGGAGATAATAACTATGCTCAATAGTAAATTTATTTTAGTGTGACTTTCAAGCCAGGTAGAATGTAAACATCACTTATTATGAGAATTTTGCCTGTGTGGTGATCTGGATCATCCATTAGCACATTACATTAATATCCATACACACACATAATTTTAGGAAGTTTATTTGCTATTTTACCAGCC
>NW_011478260.1:12956-14718 GCF_000754665.1 Bison bison bison | reverse complement strand
AAGACTGGGGTTTGATCCCTGGGTTGGGAAGATCCCCTGGAGAAGGGAAAGGCTACCCTCTCCAGTATTCCAGCCTGGAGAATTCCATGGACTCTATAGTCCATGGGGTTGCAAAGAGTCACACATGACTGAAAAACTTTCACTTCACTTAAGTAGTTTTTTGAATCTGTCTGCTTAAGAGTACAATATGAATGTATTCATAATGAAGAAGATGAAGTAAAGAAAGATCTCATAAGCATTCTGAAGTTTCCAAATAGTATCCCGATTTTTTTTCTCCAAACTCTACCAGTATCAGGTTGATCTCATATAGACAGTGCTCTCATGAATTCATTCATCCACTTATTGTTCAGGGCATATTATGTGCCATGCTCTGAACCGAAAGAAGACTTTAAAATGGCTACAAAGAGACACTTTCTCTTGAAGAAAAACATATTTTACTTTGAAAAAAAATCATAACACATCTCAGATTAGTGTAATTCTTTCAACTCTTTAGTTTATAATGTCTTTGATTGACAATTTTCAATGTCTTTCAAATAACATTTCAGAATCTGCATGTTGTCCTTTTGCTTTTTTTAAGTCACTGTTAGAACCCATGATGTCTTTCCCCCTAATATTACATCAAAATTACCCCATCTTCATTTTCCTGTTCAGAATGTTGTCAAGAAAAATAGAAAATACACAGATGTTATAGAATGTTTATTATTAGGGAAGCATTAAATGAATTTTATAAAATCTCAGTTATTTTCAATTTTTAAGATGCTATTTCTTACAAGTTCTGAACATTGAACTGCAATTTCACAGCTTAGCAAGAATAGTGAGTCTAACCCTTTGAGAATATAATAAAACTAATGGAGTCTTATGGTAAATTTAGAGGAAACTATGTTTCTCCTTTGAGATGTGGCAAATAGTTACAGGCACAAACATCACTGGATTTTTACTTAAATGAGCTTATTTGCCATCATCATATCCTGCTTTATAATTCAAATATTACAAGCAAGCATAGTATAAACAATAGATAACCTTCTTATCTATTCTTTGTCTCCTTAGATGATATAAATGTCAAAGTACGTTTTTAGTGAAAAGTAGTTCCTGTAAGTTTAAATGATATTTTCTAAGCTTGATTATTTAGAGAAACATGGTTTACTTGAATCAACTCTTGCTGTTTTGTGTTCCAAAAAGATTTTAAGAAGAACCCATCTATTACTGTAGTATAATGAAAAAAGAAGAGGTGGATTTTTGCACAAACTATATACTCAACCAGATGTACTTGTGACCTTTGAAATATGAAGTCAACTTCATATTTCTTTTATAACTCTGCAAGGGAATTTATAGACTTTATTAATGTAAGGTCTCTCATTTTGTTATGAATGATGAAGAATCATAAGTAAAATGCTGATTAAAATGGAAAAAAAGGTTTCAGTTAAACAGGTCTTACAGATCTACATCAAGATTTTAATGCATGTGTAATTTAATGACAGACATAATATTTTATCTGTTTATTTTTTATAAAAAATGTTCCCTTTTTATTAACTGTATCAGTTCAGTTCAGTTCAGTTCAGTCACTCAGTCGTGTCCAACTCTTTGAGACCCCATGAATCGCAGCACACCAGGCCTCCCTGTCCATCACCAACTCCTGGAGTTCACTCAGACTCAGGTCCATCGAGTCAGTGATGCCATCCAGCCATCTCATCCTCTGTTGTCCCCTTCTCTTCCTGCCCCCAATCCCTCCCAGCATCAGAGTCTTTTCCAATGAGTCAACTCT
>NW_011478260.1:11783-12526 GCF_000754665.1 Bison bison bison | reverse complement strand
TGGGTATATTGAAGAAGGGGAAAATTCCTCTTTCTTTTTGTGACTTGATTAATGGTTTAGTAAAGAGTATCACCTTTGGTGAAATGTCTCTGAATCCTATATATCTTATTAGAAAGAATAAGAAAAGAATACACTCAATAATACTTTAGAAGATGTCATTCTCTTTAATTTCCCATTATTAGCATAGTTAAAAAACTACCTTCTGCAACCTCTAAACACCTGTCACAAATATGTTGTTTTTCAAAGTACGCCCCAATGATCATTAGATTCTGAATCTCTTAAGGTCTAATTAAAGCTGTGCCCTAAAAATGGCAGCTTCCTGGACACCAGCCAGATTGAATGAATCAGAATCTCAGGAGGTGGGACTAACTAGGCTTTCTTTTTAGCAAGCTCCATAGGTGATTTTTATACATAGTAAAGTTTAAGAAATCTTAATCTAGTTATGACATAAGAAACTGCTATCAATAACATAAGAACCTGCTATCAATCATTCTGCTTTCTGGCTTTCAAAAGAGTGAGGATTTTCCCCTTTTATTAGGTTGGTGCAAAAGTAATTGCAGTTTTACACTGTTGAACTTTGCCATTTGATATTGGAATATATTCTTAAATAAATGGTATATATCAATTTAATGCACATTTCTCACTTTGTTTTTTTTTTTTTTGCTAATGACTTACTACTTGCTGTTTATTTTATATTTATTTTAGACTATAGAAATTATGTTAGACAAAAAGCAAATTTGAGT
>NW_011478260.1:7079-11133 GCF_000754665.1 Bison bison bison | reverse complement strand
ATCAAAAAAAGGCTATGGTCATTGTTTGGTGGTCTGCTGCTTGTCTGACCCACTGCAGCTTTCTGAATCCCAGTGAAACCACTACAACTGAGAAGGAGGCTCAGCAAATCAGTGAGAATAACCAAAAACTGCAACGCTTGCAGCTGGTCAACAGAATGGGCCCAATTCTTTTCCATGACAATGCTCAACTGCACATCGCAAAAGCAATGTTTCAAAAGTTGAACGAACTGGGCTACAAAGTTTTGCCTCATCCACCAGAGCTCTTATCAACCAACTACCTCGACAACTTTTTGCAGGCAAAAACTTTCTACAACCAGCAGGAGGCAGAAAATGCTTTCCAAGAATTGGATGAATTTTGAAGCACCAATTTTTATGCTACAGGAATAAACAAACTTAATTCTCATTGGCAAAAATGTGTTGATTATAATGGTTCCTATTTTGATTAATAAAGATGTGTTTGAGCCTAGTTATAATGACTTAAAATTCATGGTCCAAAACTGCAATTATGTTTGTACCAACCTAATACAAATAATTTTTTATTTTCATCTTGGATCAGTCAAGGAAATGAACAGTGATTACTGGCAGCAATTCTGAGGCTTCAAATGGAGACCAAAACCTGTTAAAGAGTAGCAAGACATACATCAGAAAGGTTTTTGTTTCTTTAGATAATGCATTTGAATGTAATTTCTCTTTCAGTAAGGTAAGATACACTCATGAATTTTATGTTTCCTTATCTGAGAAAACCCAGCTGTCTGTTAAGACATCTACCAGAGAAATAAGGATTGACGGTTTTTTAATAGGGTTGATGGATATCTTTTGAGATAAAATGGTAACAGAACACTTGCAATTTATTATACTGTAGTAAAAATATTATTATGATAAGGACATGAGATCTACCTTCTTAACAATTTTTTAAACATTTTTAAAATTTATTTTTTTAATTGAAGGATAATTGCTTTACAAAATTTTGTTGTTTTATGTCAAACTACAAGAAACATATTATTGTTGACTATAGCTGCATTATTGTATGCAAAATTTCCAGAGCTTATTCATATTCCTTAACTGAAATTTTATGCCCACTGGTTAATAACTTCCCATTTCCCCCTTCCTCCAGCCCCTGGTGATGACTATTTCATACTTCGACTCTACGAATCTATTCAAATACTTTATGTAAGTGGAACTGTGTAGTATCTGTCTTTCTGTGACAGCCTTATTTTACTTAGCACAAGGTCCTCAAGGTTCATTCATGTCGATGCACCTAGCATAATGTCATACTTTGTTAAGACAGGATAGTATTCCATTGTTGTATATAGCACATTTTCTGTATCCAATCATCCATCAATAGACATTTAAGTTGTTTCTACATCTTGACTACTGTGAACAGTGCTGCAATGAACACAGGCATGCTTTTAATATTATCTCTTCAAGATCCTGATTTCTATTCTTTTGGATAAATACCCAGATTAATCTAAAAGTGATTTTGATAAACTGATAATCTCTAAAGGGAACAGATTATTTACTAATGCTGCTAAATTTGTATTCTACAAATATTTACCACATTAAAATTATTCTTAATGTTTTACAGATTATTAAACCCAATAATAAAAAAAATAAACCCAATAATATAGATACTCTGGTATTACTTAGTGTCAACTTTATAAAATTATACAAAACACTGGTAGTCATTCAGATAATGAGTGAAAATGGTAAATTTATAATTGTGATGAACTGGATATAGAGATATTAAAATAAGATTATCAAAGTTAAATTATTTTAACTAACATTGATCTGATTGGTTTCTTTTACACATTATGAATATGCAATATAAAATTCATGATTTTGTGGTGAAGATTTTATTTCATGATGTCTTAAATGGTGACAGTTATATATTATACTGAGTATAGTATATTCCACTGCTAGCTTAAAGTGATGAAAAAGTTCAATTGTGAGTATCATTAACAATAAATAATAGTCAGAGACATGCAAGGGGATTCCTTTTAAATTGGGATATTAGTGTCTAATAAGGCAATAAATAAATGTTCAGTATCCAGAGAATAACCTCAAACAGGTCTGGGAAAGTACAGGACTTCAGGTGCTGGCATTCACTAAGTCATGGAAATTCTAATGAAATACTGCCATGACTAGGGGATATTGTGTCATTTTGTAATGTGACTCAGAGAAAGTTTCTTTGTATACTTAGTCCTCTCCTGTTCTATTCCAGTTGTAGTCTGCTGTCACTTCGTATTCAAAATGTCTCACCTTGGCAATGGGGGTGGTGGTGTGACTATGAGTCAGAGGCAGGTATGATTTACTCCAGCACCAAGGACGTAGCTTCTTGTCTATCCTGCCTCTCTCCAAACTGCAGCCATAAGTTGAATCTGTAATCATTCCTCTTCTCCATGAGTAGGGTTTTTACACCTATTTGATTTTTGCATGTCATGACTGTTTGCCAGTTCCTTAAAGTCAACAGTGCCCATTGCCCTTCTCCTCACAGAGGCAGGCTGTTGCTCTGTACAGGAGCTTCAGGAAAAGAGAGTTGGTAGAGTTTCTTGCCCCTCCGACATGGCTGTTGCTTTTCTCCTGGGCCTGCCCTGCAATGGATATTTCTCAGGGCTCTTTCCAATCTTTTTTGCAAGCACCTGGTGGGATTTGCTGAGAAAGGACATGCAAGGAGACACTGATTCTTCCAATTTCTGATGGTCTCAGGGGTTTCACACTGTCTCACCAGGCCACACTTGGTCTTCACCAATTGTCCTCGTGGCTGAACTCTTCTTATAGGTACCTGGGTCATGTCTACTCTGGGTGAGTGCATGTGTTCACCTCTTATATCTCCCTAATGCCATGTTCTTTCCTAGGACTTGGGACCAGTGACCTCAGCTTTCTGGTAGTTCAAGAAATGTCATGTAACTTGAAGTTGTTCTGGCTCTTTTATACTATAAGGGCAGAAGCAGTGATCTTTTCAATGGTTTAAAAGCCAACATGGATGGAAGCCAAAACTATTGCTTATATATATAGTTTTAATTTTAACAAATGGAGTAAAAAAAAATCCACATTTCTAACAGCACTTTTGACAATAATGTCGTGTTTTTTTTTTTTTTTTTTTACTTATAGTACTCTTTTTTCTGGGCTAAAAATTATAGAGCATATAGAAATATTTTATAACTATCAGATTATTTTTCTTACAGAGGGAAAAAACACATTTTTGTTTCCTCTGTATCACTTACAAGGTAACCTATAGTTGCCTTAGAGAAGAAGTTTTGAATGTATAATACCAAATCACCTGATTAAAGTGATGTAATAAAGCCTAGCTATTGGTCTGTTAGAATTTTAACAGTAATGTTGCTTGTGTTTCCTGAAGATACTGATTTCTTTTCCCCAAATTAAAAATGAAAAGCAGAAAATCTCCATCTAAAACAAGAACATGAAAGTATAAATTTCTTGAATATAATTTTACACAAAAGTTGCACGGCATGGTCCAGAAAGTCAGGTGATGTAAACATATTACCAGCATTCATTTGGCTTGGTAATTATTATTAAATTATTATTGAGGCTATGCTGGAATATAGAGCAAAAACAAACAGTAATGTCAGTGTTGTGAAATAGATTGTGTACTAGATATTGCATTATTTCATCAAAGAGTTGAAAGATATATTAGTAATGTTTATCTACAAATATCCTTAAGGAACACGGCTTCCCAGGAGGCTCAGTGGTAAATAATCTGCCTGCCAATGCAGGAGATGCAAGAAACATGGGTTCGATCCCTGGGTCAGGGAAGATCCCCTGGAGTAGGAAATGACAACTGGCTCCAGTATTCTTGCCTGGAGAATTCCATGAACAGAGGAGCCTGGCGGGCTGCAGTCCATAGGGTTGCAAAGAGTTGGACATGATTCAGTGACTGAGCATGTGCACGCATGCATGCAGACACACACACACACACACACACACATACATGCACACCCTTAAGAAGTACACTGATGAAACTGTATAGATATGTATTATAGACATTCTATAGGGTCCAGTCCCCAGTATCTACTTAGTAGATCATTGGAGATTG
>NW_011478260.1:4327-5689 GCF_000754665.1 Bison bison bison | reverse complement strand
ATTTAAAAATAAAAATTTTAAATATTTTACTAAATTGGTTTAAATAAACAATAAGGCACGTTTGAATAAGTTGTTTGAGTAATGATTATTTGAATAAGAAAAATCTTTAAAGGAAAAACTTACAGCATATTTGTTATCATGTCACAAAAGGAATACAAAATTATTATAAAAATAGGGATTATTATTGCCACAATGACCAATTCATATGTTCACAATTACCAGTTGAATTAGTCATATAATTATATTTTTGGAGCAGATTTCCTATGTGCTAATCTGGTCTTCTTTAGTCCATATCCTTCACATATGGGGAACAATAGCATCTTTTTGTATATTATTTAGTACTCATCACCATTATCTTGTATATTCTTTACCAGTTACCAGTTATCCCCTTTTTAGCAGGCAGCATATCAATGTGTCTCATATGCATGTAAGGCTTCCCTGGTGGCTCAGTGGGTAAAGAGTCTGCCTTCAATGTGGCAGACCTGGATTCGATCCCTGGATCGGGAAGCTCCCCTGGAGAAGGAAATGGTAACCCACTTCAGTATCCTTGCCTGGAGATTCCCATGGCCAGAGGAGCCTGGTGGGCAACAGTCCATAGGGTCGCAAAGAGTTGGACAGGACTGAGCAACTTCACTTTACTATATGTATATATATTCATACTTTTATAAGTTATTTATGTATAAATGTGACAGGTAATGACAAGATAATACATACCAAGAAAGATTTACATTTCATGACATAGCTTATTTTCTGATATCTAAAGTTTGATTATATAAACTAAGAGTCAGAGTAACTGGAAATGCTTCTCTCTAGGAATGAGGTGGAGAATACTGTAGAAATCATGTGAAGTGAAGTCATGTCAGACTCTTTGTGACCCCACTGTAGCCCACCAGGCTCTTCCATCCATGGGATTCTCCAGGCAAGAATACTGGAGTGGGTTCTTTGAACAATTTTATCTCAGAACTGACAGATTGTGTAGTGTTTTTAAAAGGAGTTCAGGTAACAGTAAAGAAGATGTCTACAGTAAGAGAATCACAATCATGAATCTTTTTTAAACCATTAAGTAAGTAAGTGTTGGAGAAGGCAATGGCACCCCACTCCAGTACTCTTGCCTGGAAAATCCCATGGGCGGAGGACCCTGGTAGGCTGCAGTCCATGGGGTCGCTAAGAGTCGGACACGACTGAGTGACTTCACTTTCACTTTTCACTTTCACGCATTGGAGAAGGAAATGGCAACCCACTCCAGTGTTCTTGCCTGGAGAATGCCAGGGACGGGGGAGCCTGGTGGGCTGCCGTCTATGAGGTCGCACAGAGTTGGACACGACTGAAGCGACTTAGCAGCAGCAGCAGCAGCAGTAAGAG
>NW_011478260.1:3567-3673 GCF_000754665.1 Bison bison bison | reverse complement strand
TTAGATTTTAAGAAATATGATTGAGGCCCTGTGTTGCAGCCTTACTTGTAGAAATACAAGCTTGGATAAAATACCTTTTTTTTTTAAAGAAATAGAAAAATGGCGA
>NW_011478260.1:0-659 GCF_000754665.1 Bison bison bison | reverse complement strand
CTGACTGAATGGACGTGAGTTTGAGTGAACTCCGGGAGTTGGTGATGGACAGGGAGGCCTGGCGTGCTGCGATTCATGGGGTCGAGAAGAGCCCGACATGATCGAGCGACTGAACTGAACTGAAATTAGATTCAGTACATTCTCTTATTATAGTGTTTGATAGAATATTACTGGCCGGAAAACATGGGCAAAAGAAAAAATGTAGTGTTCAATTCCCAATGTGTACTTAGTTTTTTGTTTTCATTTCTAAAGTAAAAATAAGAATCTCTACTAACTTTTCAGTTGGCTCTTTTGGTTTTAAAGGATGAGCTACAGGCTGTGTGTTTTTCTGTACTGATATGGCACTTATTAAATACTTTTGTACCATGAAAAATAAAAAAATAAAAAAGGAAAGGAACTAAACATTGGGGACACATTTAGCAGTCTCTGTCATACTTTATTTATTATGGATCTATAAACTCTATCTACATAAATATCTAAAAGTACTTCAGTTCAGTTCAGTTTGGTCACTCAGTAATGTCTGACCCCATGAATCGCAGCACACCAGGCCTCCCTGTCCATCACCAACTCCGAGAGTTCACTCAGATTCACATCCATAGAGTCGGTGATGTCATCCAGCCTTCTCATCCTCTGTCGTCCCCTTCTCCTCCTGCCCCCAA
>NW_011478259.1:17816-20149 GCF_000754665.1 Bison bison bison | reverse complement strand
ATCCTTCTCCAATCAGATGTAGTCTGGTGAGTGACAGACGGGTGAGATAGCCAATGAGGGCTCACGAAAGGAGATGGGCGGGTCAATGAACCAATAAGAGGCTGGTCCATAGGACGCTAGCTGGACAAGTAAGGACGGCCATTTGAAGGCCCCAATAGAGAGGCGGAGCTACACGTTAAGGGCGAGTAACTAGCCAATGGTGGAGAGGAGAAGAGTGGCTTTTGAAAATAGGCAGAATGAAGAGCCAATGGGAGAGAGGTGGAAGTGCTGCTCTGATGGAAGGGAGGGGAGAGAAGCGGGCAGAGCAACCAATGAAAGGAGGAATAACAGGAGGATTTGCGTATTGGAAAGTCGGCTGGGCGCAGGCGCCGAGGAGGGAAGAGGAGGTGGGTCTTAGCCAATGTGTTATGATAAGGCCAATGGATGATAAGGGTAAATGGGCTTGAATCATGAAGGTCAGCGATTACTAATCTGGAAGGAGGTGACAGATCCACCTCTCCGCAACCGTGGAGATGAGGGGGATGGTGTGGAATTTCCAAGAAGGAAAGGGGCGAGGCGAAGCGAAGCAGGGGGCATTGGAAAGTCTTGCTTGCCTTGTTGGTACCCTAAAGAGAAGCGAGATGTCCCTCGCATATGAGAGGGGAAGATGGGAAATAGAGGCAGGCTGATGGCGTTAGAGGGAAAGGCAAGGAAATGGCAACACTGGTGGAGGTAGTTTGTGGCACTTGGCCAGGATGGAAAGGGCAGGGAGGAGTTTATTAGGTATCTCATATACAATTCATTAAAAATTCCTGTTGGCTCTACCTTCAAAATATATCTATAATCTTCACACTGTCCCCCTGGACCTCTTCACTGGTTTCCACTCCCATTCCCATTATATTCTGTTTACAGCTTGGGGAAGGACCCTGTTAAATCCTAAATCAAGCCACAGCCTTCCTGTGCTCAGAACTCAGATATCTGCTGGGGCTCACTCAGATTAAAAGCCAAAGCCTTCATTATGGCCCACGAGGCCCTACACAATCTAGCCCCACCCCTCACTTCTCTGACCTCTCATCCCCAACCACTCCCCCTGACTCTGTTCCAGCCACACTGGCCATCTCGATGTGTCAGGCACAGTCCAACTTCATGGTCTTGGTACTTGCTTTCTTCTTGGAGTTTCAAACCCACACACACTGATAACCTTACCTGGCCAACTCCTTATAAGACCCTTTTCTTACCTTTCCCTATGTCTTATCACAGTCTGTAATTATTAGTTTATATGTTTATTTACTATCTCTTCTACTAGATTAGGGGATGTCCCCATGACTAATTCATGCCATAGATAAATCAGAGCACTACTAATGTTAAGAAACATTTACTGAAACAACATAGCATGAAACATTTTACTATCATTTTAAAATATCCAGGGTCAAAGCAGAAGTCCTCACAACTTTGTCCACAAGGTCCTATGTGACCCCATTACCTATCTCTCTGACATCACCTTCTATCACTCTCCCTTGCTCACTCCATTGAAGCCCCACGGATCTCCTTGCTGTTCCTCAAACACACTAGATGTGGTCTCACCCCAGGGCCCTTGCACTGGCAGCTGTGCTCCCTGCCCAGAATGTAATTCTCCTTGGTTATCTGCATGGTTCATTCCCTCACTTCCTTAAGTCTTTATTCCAATGTCACTTCTTCAATGAGGTCTTCTCTGACTACCTACTTACTAGAGCAACCTTTCTTTCCCTACTGGCACTCCTAATCCCCCTCATCCCAGCCTAATTTTGTTTTTCCATTTCACTTATTATCACCTTATGTCATACTAGATAATTTATTTACACATCATGGTCATTGTTTTAAGTCTCTCTGTCTCCCCCGCTACAATGTAAGTGCCACAAAGATATGGATCTTCGCTCTGCTCAGTACCTGTTAACAGATATTTTTGGATTAGGGGAAACCAATCCAAAAGGAAACCATAATTTCTTTGGTACCTAATCTAGTGGAGGTAAGGTATATCTTCCCAACAGGAGCAGCTGGGATGAACCTGATCCCAAGACTATAAGTGAAGGAAGAAGGAAGGAAGAAGGGCATGGCAGATAGAGGGTAAAGCCTGGGCAGAGGCATAGCAGCCCAGCCCTTCCCTAAAGGCACTACCTGTGTCTAGACCACCTCTCCTTTTTTATGTCTTTTGTCTCCACAGGTCAGTGCAGCCTGGGAGGACCCCATGGGTAGGCAAGAGCTCAGGAGAAGGCCTGCCCCCACTTACCATCCCTACACCCCAGGTCTCCACCCCTCAACGCCCAGGACGACCCCTTAACTGTCCTTTGCTGTTTATATATATATATATTATATAT
>NW_011478259.1:13894-15174 GCF_000754665.1 Bison bison bison | reverse complement strand
AGAGACTCCTAGCTCAGGGAAAGAATACCTGGAGAGAGAAAAGCGGGAGCAGGGGAGAGAAACCTTTAAAATATATTTCTAAGGACTTATGAGGCCTCGCATTTGGAACTATAAGGATGGGAAGAGGGCCGCGGAACCTGGCCAGTCAGTTTAAGTCCTTTCCCATAAATCTCAAATAACCCTGGCTCTTTCTGAAAGCGGATGTGAGCAAGGACATGGGGAGCGGGGGTGTACAAGGTCTAGCTTTCAGACGGGCCTGCAATAGGATTGGAGACCGTTCGTGCAGCATTAATTGGAGGGAAAGAGACCCTCAGATCATCACCAGTGAGGGGAGGACCAAGAGGTGGCTTTAACCCATCCCCCAAATAATTTATCCAAGATAAATTGACACAAAGTGCCAATACAATTACTGTAGCACACACTCCTTGCAGTCAGGTCACCACTTCCAAGTTCCCCTCCTCCACAACGGAGCCCTCCAGCCCCAGAACATCTAGTGAGAGATTACATGGAACCCTGGGGTTCTGGGGGCTGTGGTTTCTGAGGCCCAGCTCCCGCCCAGGCAGGAGTGCCGGGAAGCTGTCGCGCACGGCGCTCCTGGGCTGCGCGCCCCTCACCTCTAGGCAGGGGGCGCCTTGGCCTGGGAGAGACTACAGGCGCAGGGGCGGACCCCGCTGGGCGTGCTCCTCCTACGCCGGTGTCAGTTTTACGGAACTGAGAGCTCCCCTGCCGGACGCGCGGTGGCCAGACGGCCGCAAGGATTCCGTTCGCCTGACCCGGCCTGGCTGGACCCTGCCTGGGCGCGCCATGTTCGCGCGTGGGTCCCGGAGGCGCCGCTCCGGGCGTGCGGTGAGCGAGACTCGGGGCAGCGATGGGGGTCGGGACAAACTGAGACCCAGGAGAGGAAGCAAGGGATAGAGAGGAGGTGTTCCACAAAGGATCTGGGAATCCCCATCCCCAGGATACCCAGACCGGAGGACTGCTGGAAGCATGTGGATGAAGGAATGTAGAAATCTGGTGGTCCTTGCTTCCTAATCACCTTTCCGCACACCTTTATCAGTACGCAGGGGACTTGGTGCACTCCCATCTTGGGTGAATGATGGGAGGGGATTCTGAGAGCCAAAAGATTGGGTCCTGAAGTCCTAGATTGAGCAGAGACCTCGTGAGCTTCTGAAGAAAGGGACCTCCCCCTGTACCTGGGTGGAAGGTGAACTGAGGGGTGAGGCCTTACACTCCTGGGGTGTCCGAATATTGAGAGTCAAGTGGTAGGGATATGGGGGTAA
>NW_011478259.1:9028-10954 GCF_000754665.1 Bison bison bison | reverse complement strand
AGGGAAAAGCAAATGCAAAGGCCCTGAGGCAGGAGCGTGCTTGGCATGTGTGAGAAACAATGAGGATGCCAGTGTATGTGGAGCATAGTGAGCAATGGGGCCAGTGTTTGGAGATGAGGTCAGAGATGGTGGGGGCCATGGACACAACTTTGACTTCCACTTTGAATGAGGGAGAGGACACCAGAGGATTGTGAGCAGAGAAGGGATGTGATTTGTCTTAGGATTTAACAGGATCCCTCTGGCTGCTGAGTGTAGAATGGACTGTGAGAGTGAGAGTGGAAGCAGGGGATTAGTGAAGAGGAGGCAACTGCAGTGGTCCAGGTGACTGATCCTGATCATGACATTGGCAGTGGAAGTAGTGAGCGGTAGTCAGAGTCTAGTTATATTTTGAAACTAGAGCTTAGAGGATTTTCTTGTGGGTATGAGAGAGGAGTCAAAGATGACACAAAGGATGGATGGATTGACTGATATGGGGCAGGCCAAGGCAGGAGCAGGTTTGAAGGCTAAGAGCATACATTTGGTTTTGGCTGTCTGGAGTTTGAGATGCCTGTTGGACATCTGAGTGGTCACATGAAAATGGAACTCAACAAGAAGTCACAGGGCTAGAGGTATGCATTTGTGAGGCATTAGCCAGGAGATGGTATTTATAGCCATGAAGTTGGATGTGATTCCCAAAGAACTGAAGGTAGACAGAGGGAAGAGGACCAAGGACTGAGACTAAGGACCCTCCCACATTTAGGGATCAACTAGCTGAGGAGGAACCAAAAGAGGGACAGAGAAGGAGCAGTCAATAAGGTAGGAGGAAGCAAACCCAGGGCTGTGTGGTCTTGTGGGAGCTAACAGAACAGAGTGTTTTCAGGAACAGGGAGTGATTGGCTGTGTCCATTGTTACTGATGGGTCAAACTGGATGAAGACTGAGACCTGAGAAATGAGTTTAGCAATCTGGATATCATCAATGACTATGACGGGAATAGCTTTGGAGGAGGGACAGAGACAGAGGGGGCAGAGAAGCCCAACTGGAGTGGGGTCTAGAGAGAATGGGAGGAGATGAAATGGAGATAGCAAACGCATACATTTTTGAGGAATTTTGCTGTAAATGTGGAAAGAAAAGTGAAGCAGCAGATGAAGGATCAAGACATTAAGGGACTCTCAGTATGTTAGAGATGTGGCAGGAACGATCTGGCCTGTAGGAAGGAGAGATGGAGGGGGGTCAGTAGAAATTCCCTCCTGATGACTTTAATTTTCTCAGAAAAGTAGGGCTCCACCAACACTGACTCAATGGACATGAGTTTGAACAAAGTCTGGGAGATAGTGAAGGACAGGGGAGCCTGGTTTGCTGCAGTCTATGGGGTCACAAAGAGTCAGACACGACTGAGCCACTGAACAACAACCACCCCACTGCATCGCCTCTAGTCTCAATTATTTTCAGCCATCCCCTATGTCCCTCCAGGTATACCAATTTTTCAGCTGCCTCCCAGAAGACAAGGTCCCCTATGTGAACAGTCCTGGGGAGAAATACAGGATCAAGCAGCTGCTGCACCAGCTGCCCCCACATGACAGTGAGGTAAGGAGGCAGAAGACAGGAAGGGCATGCCAGGTAGGGGGCACGGCCTGGACAAATGCTGGGAGCTGGAAAGCAGTGGGCAGGTTCAGAGGAGAAAAGGTGAACTGATCTGAGGGGACAGGTCTAAACAGGCAGGAGCGATCAGGGGACATTCCTTGGTAAAAACCACAGCTGGGCCTTGGGAGAAGAGGTAAGGGGTGGGTATTTGAGATACCTGTACAAAGGCCTAGAAGTAAACTTTCTGAGCAAGGATGAAATCTGGAAGAAGGTCGGGGTGGGGCAGGCATCAGGGGAAGAGCCTGGAAGACACCTGCTACTCCAGGTACAGTACTGTACGGCACTGGAAGAGGAGGAGAAGGAA
>NW_011478259.1:5754-6049 GCF_000754665.1 Bison bison bison | reverse complement strand
GAACCACCCCTGGGGCCTCCCAGCCAGCCGGATCCGCGACCAGAAGATGGTGCCTTTGGTCGCCAGAGCGCCCCTCGTGTCAGCTTCCGCGACCCTCTGGTGTCTGAGGGAGGCCCTCGGCGGACCCTGAGTGCGCCCCCAGCCCAGCGCCGCAGACCACGCAGCCCCCCGCCCAGGGGCCCCATGCGTCGTCGCCGCCACCGCCACCACCACCATCATCACCACCACCACCACCACCACCGCTGCCACTTTGGCAGACGTCGCCACCATCAATGTGACTTGGGATCAGGGTCAG
>NW_011478259.1:3733-5646 GCF_000754665.1 Bison bison bison | reverse complement strand
AGGGTCAGACTCAGGATCTTGCTCCAGCTCACCCTCCAGTTCCAGTTCCGAGTCCTCAGAGGAGGACGGCTACTTCCTAGGGGAACGCATCCCGCTGTCCCCGCACCTGTGCAGGCCAGTGCTTGCTCAAGACACTGCAGCTGAGACCACCAACTCCCCATCTCCACAGCTCCCTGGGAACTCTCGCCCAGGAATATCTCGACAGGCCAGAGATAAGAACTGCATCGTGGCTTGAAGGAGTGACAGTTCTGGGGGGGCTTCATTCTCAAGTCAGTGTAGATGAAGACCTACACCCCAACTTAAGTCATTGATCCCCTTCCTTCCTCCCTCCTTTGTCTGTTTGTATTACTGAAGTAATTTAATATTTGTTGTAAAACAGGCTTGTCTTCTTTACCTCCTTGCTCCAGCATCCCTCCTCCCCAATTTTCCCTCTACTGATGCTTGAAATTTATCTACATTTAATCAAAGGATTAATTTATTCACTATCATATGTTCTAATAATCTGCATAGTATTTATTTATTGCTCCACAGAACACCCCCACCCCCTACACACACTGAGGAGGTTATTTAGAGTGGGTTACAACATGGAGCCTGGAGTCTGAAATATGAGGTACCCTCTTCTGTGTGACTTAGGTGGGACATTGTCCAGGCAGAACTGATGTCTCTGTTTGGATACTGCAGAAGGGGGCCCTAGGCACACCCATAAAGGTAGCCATACCCAGGAGGGTTGATTGGCAGGCTGGAAGAAAAATTCCATGACAAAGGCACTTTTACCTCAATAGGGAGCTGGGAGTTGACTGGGAGTGTTATAGGGGTGGGGAGGAATTATTTCAATAGAGGTGTTATTTGCAGACTGCTGAGAGAAATGAAGAGAGTTCACCTACACCGGGCCATCTGCAGGATCTGCAAGAGGAAAAGAGAGAAAGCATTGGTTGGATCCATATGCCTGTTTTACAGATAAGAATACTGAAACTTATGGTACTTATTGGCACTAAAGCCTTAAGTACCAACAAGAGACAGAGTTGGCATTCATGCCCCTTGGGAAAACCCATCTTCTTCTCAGCCCCCTTAGCAACACCCCCAACACACCCACACACTTACCAGTAGGGGCTGCTGTATGTCTCTGCTGCCGCAAGGGGAAGGTAATGTAGGCATCATAGCCAAAGAGGCCTGCAGCGCATAGGCCCAGCGCCTAGGGATGGGAGTGAGGGCACGTAGATTAGACTGGTCAGCCTACCCAGCCTCCTATCTCCTTGTATCCACCACCTCCAGTGACTAGCCCATGCAGGGATTATGGTTAAAGCTGCAGGTGGGGATCCCAGAGAGCCCTGGGGAAAGACCAGAGACTGGATTCTACCCCACCCTCCTTCTTCCTAGTACATCTCAACACAGTACAGCGACACAGTGGCCCCATATATGTTGTTGTTGTTTAGTTCCTCAGTCATGTCCGACTCTATCCATGGGATTTCCCAGGCAAGAATACTGGAGTGGGTTGCCATTCCCTTCTCCAGGGGATCTTCCCGACCCAGCGACTGAACATAGGTCTTCTGCACTGCAGGCGGATTCTTTACTACTGAGCCACCAGGGAAGCCAGGCCCCACATATAGGGGATGGCATTCATACTGTGCATTGAAACAAAGCTCTAGCAGATGGTTTAGTCTAATGTGTTGACAGTGATAGTGCTTTGTGCTTCCACCTCTATGTGCTTCTCACAAAAATCCTTGTGTCAGACAAGGGATGGCTCTTTACAGCAAATGATGATTTGGGGAAGAAAACCAGGGCCTCAGTTTGACTTCCCTGCAGGCCCTGAGGACAAATGTAACCTACTGTGAGTCACACACTTTCTGGCAGAAGCAGAGGCAGAAATAGCCCCAGGATCCTCAAACCCTTCTCTCTGTGCTTAGAAGCTGACT
>NW_011478259.1:0-577 GCF_000754665.1 Bison bison bison | reverse complement strand
AAACATCTAGCTTCCGGTCACTCAGGTCCCAGATCAAATACTATGTCTTCAAAGAGGTCAGCAGCCCACCATCATTACCTCCCCCACCATAACCTTTTGCTATCTTCATAACTCTCACTTCTCTCTGAAATTCTTTTATTCATCTCCTGTGTCTTTTCTGACATCAATCTACCCCCCTCCACTACATTAGATACACAAGGATAGAAATCTATGTTTCATCCCTCCAACATTTCATCAGTGCCTATCACAGTGCAAGGTAAACAGTTGGGGTTCAGTTAATACTTGTCAAAGAATTGGGCAAGATTAAATCTTGCTTCAATCCTCAACTTACGCTATTTATACTCACTGGGATTCATTTCTCTGCTCTGTGAAATGGACGCATCAGGATTGTTGAGTCAATGTGTAACTAAGTGGAAATAGTGCCAGTAAAGCCGGTAGCCAGGATAAAACCAAGTAAATGGTGGTTGGGGTTACTATTGTTAAGACTCCTGGGTGTGACTAAGGCTCTGAAGTCCTTCCCTGACTTCCCTAGAGCCACACCTTCTATCAAGCTGAGTAAGGGTCAGCTAGAAGCCCC
>NW_011478258.1:4638-5196 GCF_000754665.1 Bison bison bison | reverse complement strand
TGCCATTTCCTTCTCTAATGCATGAAAGTGAAAAGTGAAAGTGAAGTCGCTCAGTCATGTCTGACTCTTAGCGACCCGTGTACGGCAGCCTACCAGGCTCCTCCGCCCATGGGATTTTCCAGGCAAGAGTACTGGACTGGGGTGTCATTGCCTTCTCCGAAGGTTACACAGCTGATAATTGGAAGAGGGAGAATTCAAATCCAGGCAATTTGATTCCAGTGTAAGGAACCTACCAGTTGTGCTATTAATAACAAACACCTGGAGCTCATGTACATCCGTTCTATTTACCTAGAGTCGCCCCTATGCCATGTTTGCAAAGTCCCTTTCTTTAGCCATTGGCCACATGTCTCAAGGATCAGTTTCCAAGATATCCTTATCTTCAGGGATTCCTTTGATGTTTGACTCAATCTTCATGTGGAAAAGGGACTTTGGAGGGAGACAGTTGGAGTAGCAAGTGTCCTTTGCCAAAGACAACCTCTACTCTCTCTGACCCTCTCATTTCATGATCCTTTTAACAATGGCCCTATTAGTTTTCTTCTATTCCTATGTGAACTTTTA
>NW_011478258.1:0-640 GCF_000754665.1 Bison bison bison | reverse complement strand
ATGTAGGCTTTCCTTTCCAGAGAAGATAGTGTGACCGTTCTGAGAAAAAAAAGCCAGTCCAAACAGTTGCAGTGATTCTGTACTTCCCTCATACTACAACATGTTACTCAGCTGTGAAACATGATGCCTTAGAAGAAAAAACACAATGCTTCCTTTTCCTTTGCACTTGCTGTGTGAACATGCAGAAGGTCCTGTATTCTTCCAAATACATTGAGTTTGCATAAGATAGCATTGCTTCAGCTCCATCTTGGGGCATGAAAAGAAACTACATCCAGATTGACAGATTCTCAAAGGATGATTTGATGTGTCACTGGAGAACTTGTCTATGCAGTATTGTAACCTGACTTTTTGCCTGAATCTACAGAATTGTACGTGTAAATCCTGGCAAGGAATACCCATGAGTGTGGCTGTGGTTCTGCCAAGTCCAAACTAAGTCTTTCCTTTCTCTTCCTTAATTTCTAATGTGGTTTCAAAGTAGTTTCAAGGGAATTCCTGTGCCATTCTCAAGCCCTTCTCAACTCTCTTGTCCCCAGCCCCTTCATCTTGAGCATCTTCACCAGGTCTTCACAGTTAACACGTTTTGGAAGCCTTGCCTTGCTTCCTACAGACACAGTTATGAATCATCAGTTTTTAATTTTCA
>NW_011478257.1:9221-10119 GCF_000754665.1 Bison bison bison | reverse complement strand
CCCATGGACATATACAGTCCATGGAATTCTCCAGGCCAGAATACTGGAGTGGGTAGCCTTTCCCTTCTCTAGGGGATCTTTCCAACCCAGGGATTGAATCCAGGTCTCCTGCATTGCAGGCAGATTCTTTACCAGGTGAGCCAAAAGGGAAGCTCAATAATGTATTAAGTAAGTATGCTATTTACCCCATTAAATTTTAATAAAGTAGAATTAACCCACTGAAATAATGTTCTAATAATGAAATAATGTTCTAATGTCACAGTAAGTTGGAAATTGCATTCCTTAGTCATTAGGGAAACACAAATCAAAACCACAATGAGATAAAACTTCACATCCACTAAGATAACTATAATCAAAACAACAGCCAATAACAAGTGTTGGCAACAAAGTAGAGAAATTGGCACCCTCATAATGCTACTGTTGGGAATGTAAAATCATGCAACTGCTTTGGAAAATAGTCTGGCAGTTGGTCAAAATATTAAACATAGAATTATTATATGACCTAGTAATTCTACTCTTAAGTATACATACCCAAGAGAAATGAAAACACACGTACGTGCAAAAACTTGTGCACAAAAGCTTATTGCAGCATTATTTGTAATAGCCAAAATGTAGTAAGCCAGAAAGAGAAAGACAAATACCATATGATATACCAATAGAATCTAAAATACAACGTGAATGAACAAAACAGACTCACAGACATAGAGAACAGACTTCTGGTTGCCCAGGGGGAGGCAGGGTAGAGGACAGATGGATTGGGAGTTTGGGATTAACAGATGCAAACTGCTATATATAAGATGGATAAACAACAAGATACCACAGTATAGCACAGGGAACTATATTTAATATCCTGTGATAAACCATAATGGAAAAGAATATGAAAAAGAATATATATATA
>NW_011478257.1:4516-6033 GCF_000754665.1 Bison bison bison | reverse complement strand
CTGCAATTCAGGGGTTGCAAAGAGTCGGACACGAGTGAGCGACGGAACTGAACTGAACTGAAGTCCTCCCAGAGATTCCAATTAATTGGTCTGGAGCGTTGCCTGGGCACTGGGTGGGACAAAGGCTGCCTCACGTGATTCTGATGTTTGACCAAAATTGAGAACCACTGAATTCTTAGTGGGCTTGGACCATATGGTCCATGAACCAGCATCACTATCTCCACGGAGCATGCAAGAAATGCAGAGTCTTGGACCCCACATCAGGCCCACAGAATTAGAATAAGCATGTTCACAACCTCCCTCAGGTGATGTGAATGCACATTAATGTTTGCAGAGTACTGATTTAGAAGAAATGGATGATTTCCCATGGAAATACAGATATCAAAATTCATTTAAGAAGAAAAGTTGGTGGGCCAGTTAAAATAGAAGAGATCATTAAAGTAAAAACCTACCATTTTACAAAGAGGCAGCAGACCCAAATGCTTTCACGACTGAGTTCTATCGAGATTATAGAAAAGTTTCCAAGTTTATCTTATGGACTTAGTTTTACATTAACATTTAAACCTGATGACAACAATACAAAACAAGGAAACACCAAAATTATGAACATAGATACAAAAATTCTTTTAAAAAATACTAGCCAATTTTAAGTAACAATATATTTAAAGGACAATAAAAATTTCATAAGTAGGGTACTTTTATCCTAGAAATGCAAATTTGGTTTAACTTTAGGAAACCTATCAATGTAATTCAGTATACTTCATTACATCAACAAATAAACAGAAAATCAGTAACTGTATCAATATGTGGCTAAAAGATATTTGATAACATTAGTTATTCCTAATAAAGTCTCTAAGTAAAATAATAGTGGAAAGAAACTAACTTTGATAAACATGTTTTCCAAAACCAACATTATACTAAGTGGTTAAATGCTGGACTGTTGCCATTAAAAGCAGGAGTAACACAGAAATGTCTGCTGTAATATATATAGTATTCAGCATTGTTTTAGAAGTTCTAGCTAACATAAAATAGAAAATGGAAATAATTGACATCTTTTTGCAATATGACTGCAAACGTAGAAATTCAAGACTACTAAAACAAATTAGAATTGAGACTGTCATGTGGTAAAGTAGCTAGGTCTATGAAAAATATATAAAGATGAATAGGTGCTTTAATAGTATCTAAGTTGACTAAACTATGGTGGGTACAATCTCTGGCAAGTCTTTCAGCTGTTAAAGAGAATGAGATAGAGCTCAGTCTATTTTCCCAAAGGGACAGATATATTATGTGACTTATAGAGATGCACAGTCTTATTTTGGTCAAAAAAAAATTTACATTCCTCCAAATGTCCTCTTGCTCTGTTTACATATTTACCTTTGTACAGTTTTGTATGAGCATGAAGGGAAGGCATATAGTCTATTAACTATGATTACCTCAAGAAAATTGGCTTGAAGGAAGTGTAGAGATGACATCATTAAGCTGCCTTTATACTTATTTTGTACTGTACGGCATGTTAC
>NW_011478257.1:0-622 GCF_000754665.1 Bison bison bison | reverse complement strand
AATGACCAATTATATTTTCTGTATTAATTTTTACAGGATGTTTTAAAATTAACAAATTTCTACTTTAAGTGTTTTCTTTTACATTATTTGTGGGAAAAATAGAAATTAAGGGAGATTTTAAAGGTTCTCACAAAAAAACAGACAGAGCTTTCAACTGTACTGCAGGGCAATGAATCACGAAATTGTTAGTTACTTAAAAAAAAAAAAAAGCACGTTACGGGGGGCAAAAGGGCACAGGCGTTTCTATGCCTTGGCTTTCACTGGCATTCAAGGATGGTGTTTGTACCAGCCTAAAGCACTTGATTTAGAAATGGACTCAATCAGTCTAGCACTTCAGAGGCTTGCCAAACACTATTAGATTTCTAACCCTAAAAATATAACTCTTGCAAAGACGTATCAATGGCAAAGACAAAGATGAAAGCTAAAAACCTAATAGCACAAAGGGGATAGAGCACCATAATGAAGTGGCAAGGCAGCTAACAAGTGGGGAAAGAAATTCCAAAATCTCCCACAATGTGCCAGATACTCATGTGTCAACAGCCAATGTACTAAGGATTCGCTCAGTCGTGTCCGAGTCCTTTCGACCCTGTGGACTGTAGCCCACCAGGCTCCTCCGTCCATG
>NW_011478256.1:14824-15974 GCF_000754665.1 Bison bison bison | reverse complement strand
TATGGGCGTGTAAACTTTATCATAAATTACACCATTTATCTATCAGGAAATGGTGTCAGAAGATAATTTAATTAAAATGCAGAATTGTTTCCAAAACTATACATTTAAAATATTTTCCCTTTTAAATGTTTAAAACTAAAATACTTTGATGGTATTTATAACTACTGAGCATTTTGCTAAGTATTCTATATTTTAAGAGTTTATTATCAACTATTTCAGGGTTTGGTGATCTACAGGCACTGCTTGTTTTATACATAAAAGTTCATTGGAATACAGCCACACTCATTTTTTTACATATTGTCTCTCACTGCTTTTGTGCTGCACTAGTAGTGTTGAGTATTTGAAACAGAGACTGAACAGCCCAAAATATTCAAAGCCTAAAATATTAATTGTTGAGCCCTATACAGAAAAAGTTTGCCAGCTACAGAACTATTTCATTGAAAGTGTTATTATAAATCTAATAGTAACAAGAATTAAAGGCAGAAAAAGCACTGAAAATTTATCAGGATATATATATACACACACACACATATATATACTGACAGCTCATTTTTATTAAATAAATTTATTTGAGGGTTAAGTCCTATAATATTGAACTGGGCAAACATTACAAAATGTGTCCATAGATATTCAATTTTATTTTTTTTAATATTATTGTACACTTAGGGAAAAAGTCTCAAATATTTTGAACACAGTTATTTAAATCAGTCTGAGTCCTACTCTGATTCTGGGCAGTGCTCACACATACACATTTACAGAATTACTCATGTACATGTGAATTTTATGATCTGCTTTCTTCATTTAACATTATTGCACAAATTCAAAGGATGTCAGTGCTAAGAGGTACTCATAGATTCTTGAGTTCAACCCAACCCCACTCCCACTCCAGTGTCACAATGAGGACAATGAGGCTCAGAGAGGGGAAGGGACTTGCCCAAGACCTAACTGTAACAGACTGAAGTGAACTCCATGTTTCCACTGCAATTACCTCAACTCTGTTTTTTATATATATATTCCTTATACTGATAGATCATTTGAATTTAGACTTTAATGAAATTTCTTGCTTAATCATTCTCTTACTTTTGTAACACACTTGGTTTCCAGATGAGAAAAATAAAAGACCCAGAAAGGCAAAGTATCTTGTCCAAGA
>NW_011478256.1:10355-11859 GCF_000754665.1 Bison bison bison | reverse complement strand
GAGGTCTTGTGGTCAGGAACTAAAAGCTATGCAATTGGCTTCCCAGGTACCTCTTTCTTCTGAGGCCTGTTTAGAATCAGAGCTGCATACTTGACAAAAACTAATTTTGCAGCTGTTAGAAGCCAGGACAGCTGTGAAAAGAGTGAGCTGGATTGGGTTCTGCCTCGCGTACCACTCTAAAACTCTGCCAATGCCAGTTTCTAGAACCTTTCCCACAAATGAAAGTACAAAGAGGAAAGAGTCATGTGTGCTTTTCGCAGGCCTGGCAGAGACTAGAAGCTTGGCACTTAGGTACTTCTTGTTTCAACATGTACCCTGAATACATTCAAAATGGAATGGCTAGAGGTTAAATATGAGGCACTGGGGTAGTTTGTTTTTGTTTAAAGATCCACTTTTTTTGGCCATCAGTTCCCTAAATTGTATCTAAATTCAAATCACCAACACCTGTTCTCTTGGCAGCATGCAATTTGGGAGAGATTTGCAGTGTCCTTAGACATGTCTTTAAAATTTAATAATACCAGTTCCTGTATTTCCCATGCTATATGGACTCAGAATTGTCAGTGTATGTTTTCAGAAATGCAGACATGTAAATGGGTCAGAGAGGATGTGAAGCTGCCAGGAGTGGCAGAAGCCCAGTACTATATAAAAATGTGTGACCCTTTCCTAAAATTATTACAGTTTCATGATTTAGACTACAGATCATTAAGCCAATCTTAGGTCCTTCTAAATATAGGGTTCTTTGTGACTGCACAGGTCACACACTCATGAAGCCATCCTTACTTCCTGTTTATACAGAAACCAGAACGTGTGATTCTCACATTTAAAATGTCCCTTGACAGAAAACTTGACAGGCATAATGGTTAATAAACTATCATCTCCTATGTGATGATTATATTTTGGAATGTTGCAAGAAGAGAAAATACAAGTCTCTTAATGATGCTAAAGAACCATTCAGAGACTTTGCTAGTTGAGACGGTGACTTCCTAGAGACAGAGGAATTGATTAAATGACCTTTTATCAATCTTTTAAAATGACACTATTTCTGTGATCCTCGTTGACTTCTGTGATACTGACAAAGTCCAGAATCTCTTTTGAACATAATTAATAACCCATATTGGCTTCTTGCCACTTCACATTTATTCACTGGATCAGTGCATGACTGCTCCTCTCATCCCACACAGTTGGGTCAAAGCCTTCACTAGTTAATATTTATAAAAATACTTTGAAGATGAATCCTTGGTGAAGAGAAGAAACACTAGAGTTGGATAGAACAGAGAGTTTTGGGGTCTGGGCCTCCTCTCAAAATTACCTCTACCACACAATGCAATCTTTAACAGATTTTTTGTAGCTGAGTGGCTGTACTTTCCTTTGGGTGAAATAGCAAAAGCCAAGTAAAGAGACTATAACAACTGGTGAGGCTTTCCCCAGCTCTAATACTGAATGCCTTGGTTGCTTTAGAAGAGAAGTGTTGGCTGTCTTGTCTCTCTAGCCCATAGTACCTACC
>NW_011478256.1:8249-10255 GCF_000754665.1 Bison bison bison | reverse complement strand
TCCTTCCCCACGCACACACCATACTCTGAAGATGGTTCTTAGTAGGGAAGTACTTCATATTATTAAGTGAAGTATACTCAGCAATACCTTGTCTGTGGGCTGGCATTTAGTCTTTGTCTACACACAGAAACTGGTTTGACTGAAACCTGAAAAAAACAAACAGACACAGATCAAAAATAATAATCACAGTAGTTTTACACATACCTTTGGTTTTGATGGCTAAATAATTGATTTAACTGATTCTGTTAGCATTTTCTATCTTATTATTCTGATGATGTGACGGCACTTACTAGAAGCAGTGGTTGTGGGGGAATTAAGAAGTTGATTCTGAGCTTATTTCCCCCAAAACTTCTGAGGGGACACTATCTTCTCCCCTGAAAGGAAGGAGAAGGGGACCTACACCTTTAATTCCATGTAAGGTATGACTGTGGATTACTCAGAATGCCCCTCTTTTCAATAGTACCCTAACAGCAGAGAGCTACAGCAGTGTAAGCTAGACTGGGCTCTGCTTGGGGCTCTAGTTTCAGCCCGAGCCTTGGACTGGGAATATGTCCACTCAACTCTGGCTTGTCTCACCTCCCTGACCTGCCTCCTGTGTGAACTGTAGGCCAGGTTAAACCAGGCCACCTCAGTACTTGTGTCATGGGGCAAAGGTGAGGAATCTTTGTTTCTTCAGCTCCTGGATTTTTAGCAATGTCTGGCTGCCTGCATACTCTTGAAATTCAGCTGCTAGCTGTACCTTAACCAAAACCAGTTGATGCTCTTAAAATAATCTGATTTCAGAAGCTCCTCGGGCATGGCTTAAGGTCTTGTTTTGCCTTTGGCCCTTGGCTCTGGGGCACTGGAGACCTGAATTGATTTCAAAGTCATGAGAGCCTGAATAGGTTACTAAAGGCTTCTAACTGGCAATTCACAGCCTAGTTCAACATGCACTTATGGAGCCAATTGCTCTGTGCCAAGGTCAGTACCAAGAACTAAAGGTACAAAATGGACTGGACCTAGTCCTTGCCCTTCAGGAGTTCACAGCCTATTTACAAAGCCAGAGGAGTAAACAGATTATTTCAATGTATTGTGATTAATGATAGGCAAGCAATGAGAACTTGATGTCTTGAAAGCACTGAGGAGAAGCACCCAACCCAGCCTAGAGGCATCAGGGAAGATTTCCTGAAGGAGAGTTCAACATGCAGGTTTCAAAGGAGCTAGTGAGAAAAAAAAGATGAGAAATATATATTAAAAAATGGACAGCAATAGCAATGGCAAAGGAGTGTCTAATAGCACTCTATGCTCAGGGAACCATGGAGAGTCAAGAAAATTAAAATTTAAAGTTCAAAGTTTAGAGTGGTAAGAAACGAGAGTAGAGAGGGAGATGGATGGGGAAGTAGTCATGGAGTATTGAATATCACATTATGGAGTTTAGCTTATATCCTAAAGGGGAAGGGAGTTAGGAGTTAGGAGTTCTAAGCTGAGAAGATTTGTCAAAGATCACTTGGAGTACACTGAATATATGAATGAATAAACACATACATCTATGTCACAACTTTACCTGAAAATGTGCAGTTTTCCCAGGAGCCCACAGAAGAAAGCCAGAATTCATTTGCTTGGTTCTCACCAGGCTTCTCTAATCTGTTTCTATTCTCAACTCACTCTGTTCTATAGCCACATAAAAGTCTGTCTTTTTACTCATTTAAAGCTCATGCTATTCCTTATTACCAATTGGTACCTTTATGCATCCCTTCTCTGGTGAATTCATATAATTCTTTGAGAATAAGGCCAATTAATATTTTCTCTAAGAAGCATTCCTTGAGTACTACTCTATTTTTCCTCTGTTTTCCTGTAGGACCCTACTCATGCTTTATAGCTTTTTTTAATTTTATTTTTTAACTTTACAATATTGTATTGGTTTTGCCATATATCAATATGAATCCACCACAGGTATGCAAACTAGTACAGCCACTATGGAGAACAGTGTGGAGATTCCTTAAAAAAACTGGAAATAGAACTGCCTT
>NW_011478256.1:4262-6957 GCF_000754665.1 Bison bison bison | reverse complement strand
TTTAATGTGAAAATGAAGTCCTGATTCTTTTCTGATTCCTTTATTACTACTTCCAAACTGTAACTCTAGCCCATTTGCCCTCCCAAGTTTGGACAATATTGGTTTGGCTGAGCCCAGAGAAGTGAATGTCAGAGTTCCAGGACAGAGTGTGAAGATAAATAATAATGACAATTTAAAATGATAGTATTTGCATAGTGCTTTACTATGAAAAATCCCTTTTTTGCACAAATTATCTTAACTGATTCCTATAATAACTATGCTCAAGTGAACCTCAAGGCTTTTGCACCTGCTTTTCTTTTTGTTTGAATAGTTCTTCCCACTTATTAATATCTTTGCCTAGTTGTACTAATACTTCAGGTCTCAATGATTACTTTAAGGTAACTTTTCTTGACTTCATTGTTTATGTTAATCCTCTCTGTTACACACTCATGACAACTGGTATCTTTCTTTGTTTCTCTTATCATAATTGCAATTTTACATGAGTGGGCATGAGTATTTAATTATGATAGGTCTATAATATAAAGTTGTTGAGAAGTGGCTGCCTAGCCAGAGACTATATTTATCAGCTCTCCTAACATCCTGGGGAAAGGAAAGGTTCGTATGACCAGTTCTTACTAATGCAATATGAACAGACATATGTCATTTCTGGGCCACAGAAGTTAAAAAGCAGGTATGCCTTCTTTATCTTCTTTTTGTACTCTTCCTGCCTAGAGTCTTCTGAGGCCCTAGGGCAGTGGTTTTTTAAGTTGACTGCAATGTTAGAATCACCTAGAAACTTAAAAATTTCTGATAGCCAAATCAATTAAATCTCTGTATGTGGACAGCCAGGCATCAGTACTTTCTAAGCTCCTTAGGATATTCTAGTGGGTAGTCAAAGCTGAGAACCACTGCCTAGGCATGGCTTCTGAATCACTGAAACACTGTGGAGAAACGCTCTCTGTTGAGTAAGAATATCTGTATTTCTCTCTTATGTGAACAAAAAGTAAGCTTATGTTGTTGGTGGTGAAAGCCACAGAAATTTGGGTAGTTTGTTATATCAGCTATTTTACTGTAGCTAATATATTCCTCATTGTATCTCTAGTGCCTAGCACAGAGCCAAAACACGGTATTATCTTTCTCACCTTCACACTGAAGCTCAAAGTGGTTAAATAAGTTACCCAAGTTTGCACAGCTAGAAAGCAGAAGCCTGATTTTGAGCCCAGGTCTCCTTGATTATAAAATGGATATTCTTCCCACTCTATTATGATATTCCATTTTGCAGATGAGGAAACCATAAGTTTTCAGAAACACAGGCACTAACTTTACTATCCTTTATAAGTAGCAATTAGTGATGGCCTCAGGGTGGTGGGGCTACTAGTACTTAATTAGTGGTAAAAGAACAAAAAGACAATGATGGGAGTTGGTAGAAGTTGGTAGGTGTTAGGACCCTTATCTGGATCTTAGGTTGCCTGTTTCAAGATCAAGCCTGAAACTTCAAGACCCTTTTTCATCAGATGAAAAAAATTAGAATATAGTATTTTGTGGTAAAAAAAAAAAAAAAGAAAAAGAAAAACAAATTTGGCCCTAGACCAAATTAAGATCTGCTTAAGGAAATGGCAGTCCACTCCAGGACTATTGCCTGGAAAATCCCATGGACAGAGGAGCCTGGTAGGCTACAGCCCATGGGGTTGCAAAGAGTCGGACACGACTGAGCGACTTCACTTTCACTTTAAATGATTTCATTGACTTCAGTTTCCCTGTATCTTCCAACTTTGTCTAACATCGCTTTCTAAAGACCATGTGCATCCTATCACCTCCATAGCTCAAAAACAAGTAATGACTTCCTTTCCCTCCCCATATTAATTCCACATCATTCTGCCCAAACCGCTACAAGACTCTCCATAAACTGTCCCTGTCGTATCCAGCCAACTTTTTCTGTCAGCCCTCCTCTACACAGACTTTTCTTAAGCAGAGTGCCCTTTTCACACTTTGTACCCCATCCATACCAACTTCAGCATTCCTTCAAACTTTTCTTTATGCTGAGGCTTGCTATCTACACCACTTTGCTCATGTTCCATAACTCTAAGAAGTCATTTTATACTACTCTGGTCCATATAGTATTTTTCTAGTTGCTATGTTTTGTGTGTTGATTCCATCTTCCTGAACGAGTTTGTCAACAACTTGGTTAGCCAGATACCATACCAAGTCTTCTTCATTTATGGAATTGTGGTCATTGATAATTTTTCTTTACAAAGGTAGTTAGCAAGGCACTCTTTAATACATGATCCCAGTTGACAGTTACACTCACCCTATGAAATATTTATATATTGATCCCCTATTTTACAAAATAATTACTGCAAGTCTGCTACCTGCCAGGCACTGTGCAAGGAAGTTATTTCTAGCCTCTGTTTATAGATGAAGAAACTGAAAACTTTTATAGAGACAGATAAATTCACACAGTTGAAAGACAACAGATCTAGGTCTCCTCAGGTTTATCATTATACATGAAAGGCTTTCTCTATCACATGTTAGATCTCCTCTATAGTAAGCATTCAGTATTTCTTAATTGAAATGAGCTAAATTTTATTTTTATACATTTGGGGGAATTCAGTTCAATTCAGTCACTCAGTCATGTCCGACTCTTTGTGACCCCATGGACTGCAGCACGCCAAGCCTCCCTGTCCATCACCAACTCCTGGAGTTTACTCAAACTCAT
>NW_011478256.1:0-959 GCF_000754665.1 Bison bison bison | reverse complement strand
CTGGGATAAATTCCACTTGATCATGGTTGTATGATAATATTAATGTATTATTGGATTCAGATTACTGGCATATTATTGAGGATTTCTGCATCTATGTTTATTAGTGATATTGGGCTATAATTTTCTTTTTTGTGGTATCTCTGTTTGGTTTTGGTATCAAGGTGGTGGTGGCCTAATAGAATGAGTTGGGGAGTTTTCGTTCCTCTGCAATTTTTTGGAACAGTTTCAGAAGGATAGGTGCTAATTCTTCTCTAAATGTTTGATAGAATTCACTTTTGAATCCATCTGGTCCTAGGCTTTTGTTTGTTGGGAATTTTCAAATCACAGTTTCAATTTCAGTCCTTACGATCAGACTGCTCATATTTTCTATTTCTTCCTGGTTCAGTCTTGGGAAATTTTACCTTTCTAAGAATTTATCCCTTTCTTCCAGGTTGTCCATTTTATTGGTATACAGTTGCTTGTGGTAGTCTCTTATGATCCTTTGTATTTCTGTCGTGTCAGTTTTAACTTCTTTTTCATTTTTAATTTTATCGATCTGACTTGTCTCTCTTTTTGTTTTTTTGTTGAATTTAGCTAAAGGTTTATCAATTTTGTTTATCTTTTCAAAGAACCTTCAGCTTTTAGTTTCCTTGATCTTTGCCATTATTTTCTTTGTCTCTTTGTCATTTATTTCTGCTCTGGTGTTTATAATTTCTTTCCTTCCACTAACTTTAGGTTTTGCTTGTTCTTCTTTCTCTAGTTGCTTCAGGTGTAACTTTAGGTTGTTTATTTGAGATTTTCTTGTTTCTTGAGATAAGACTGTATTACTAAAAACTTCCCTCTTAGTACGGCTTTTGCTGTATCCCAGAAGTTTTGGATCATTGTGCTTTCATTTTAATTTGTCTCTAGGTATTTTTTATTTCCTCTTTGATTTCTTCAGTGATCCACTGATTTGTAGCATATTGTTTAATCTCCACATG
>NW_011478255.1:14221-15112 GCF_000754665.1 Bison bison bison | reverse complement strand
AGGAGGCCTGGTCGGCTGCAGTCCATGGGGTCGCGAAGAGTCGGACGTGACTGAGCGACTTCACTCTCACGCATTGGAGAAGAAATGGCAACCCACTCCAGTGTTCTTGCCTGGAGAATCCCAGGGTCGGGGGAGCCTGGTGGGCTGCCGTCTATGGGGTCGCACAGAGTCGGACACGACTGAAGCAACTTAACAGCAGCAGAAGCAGGGCTGTGCTAGATGTTTGTTGCCGCACGAGCTTTCTCTATTTATAGCAAGCGGGATCCACTCTAGTTGCGATACGCGGGCTTCTCACTGCAACGGCTTCTCGTTGCCGAGCACACACTGTAAGGTTAGTTGCTTGACGGCTCGTGGGCTCTTCTTTAATCAGGGACCGAACTCATGTCTCCTGTATTGGCTGGGGGATTCTTTACCACTGAGCTACCAGAGAAGTGTTCCTCATTTTTTAGTATCATATTTCTCTTTCCTCTTCTACTTGTATCATTCTTAGATTTCTTTCTGTGAGCTCACAAATTCTCCCTTTCTATGGTCTGCTCTATTGTCAATGTTTTCTAGTGAATTCTTTACCCCGTTGTGTGTGTGTGTGGTGTGTGTGTGTGTGTTCTTCAGCTCCAGAATTTGTTTGGCTTTTCCTTACGTTCAGTGTTTTTGGTAAAGCATTCCTCTGTTCTGTAATTTTATTTCTGAGCTCATTCAACTGCTTTTCTTAGTTTTCTTATCTCTTTGAGTTTCTTCAAGACCTATTTTGAATTCTCTATCAGTTAGATCTAAGCATTCTGTTACTTTAAATTTGGTCTCTGAAGAATTGTCATTTTCTCTGTATTGAATGGTTTACTGTCCTTCTTCACACTGTTTGATGAATTGTTCTCTGTGCCTGTGAAATTAAATGAC
>NW_011478255.1:2534-13701 GCF_000754665.1 Bison bison bison | reverse complement strand
GCAGGTCTTCTCAGTATTTAAATTTCAAATATTAATTTTTTTATATGAAAGTGAAAGTGAAATTCACTCAATTGTGTCCATCTCTTTGTGACCCCATGGACTGTAGCCTGCCAGGCTCCTCTGTCCATGGGATTCTCCAGGCAAGACTACTGGAGTGGATTGCCATGCCCTCCTCCAGAGGATCTTCCCCACCCAGGGATCGAACCTGCTTCTATTACATCTCTCCTGGATTGGCAGGAGGGTTCTTTACCACTAGCACCACCTAGGAAGCCCTACGTTTTTATATATTGTGGTCCATTTAAAGTTATTACAAACAATAATTAGATTTGCCCGTGGTATACAATATATTTTTGTATCTTATTTATTTTATACATAGTAGTTTGTATCTCTTAATCCTATATAAATACCTCATTCCTCCCTGCTTCCCCCTCACCAGTTGTAACCACCAGATTGGTCTCTATATCTGTGATTTGTGTCTGTTTTTTATATAACTTTGTTTTATTTTTTAGATTCCACATATAAGTGATAACAAATTTGTCTTTCATTATCTGACTTATTTCAATAAGCATAATGCACTTTAGGTCCATGTATGTTGCAAATGGCAGAATTTCACTTTATTTTATAGGTACGTAATATTTGATTGTGTATGAAAAGTGAAAGTGAAAGTCGCTCAGTCCTGTCCCACTCTTTGAGACCCCATGGACTATCCAGTCCATGGAATTCTCCAGGTCAGAATACTGGAGTGGGTAGCCTCTCCCTTCTCCAGGGAATCTTCCCAACCCAGGGATCAAACCCAGGTCTCTCACATTTCAGGCAGATTGTTTACCAGCGGAGCCAAGGGAAGCCCAAGCATACAGGAGGTGGTAGCCTAGTCCTTCTCCAGCAGATCTTCCCAACTCAGGAGTCAAACTGGGGTCTCTGCACTGCAGGCAGACTACCAGGGAAGCCCCCAAATGATGATGCACACTACAAGCCAGCCAGGAGTCAAACCTGGACTCTTCTGATCCATAGTCAGCTGTGTATTGTGTATATACACCGCAACTTGTTCATTCCTCTCTATGGACACTTAGGCTGCTTCCCTATTTTGTCCATAATAAATAATACTGCTGTGAACTTTGGGGTGCATATATCTTTTTGAATTAATATTTTCATTTTCTTCAGACACATACCCAGGAGTGGAATTGCTGAATCATATGGTATTTCTACTCTGAGCTTTTTGAAGAACCTCTGTACTGTTTCTATAGGGCCTACACCAATTAAAAATTTCATTAATACTGTACCAGTGTTCCCTGTTTTTCCTTCCTAATCACCAACATTTGGTATTTGTGCTATTTATTTTCTCTTTGTATTTGTGGTGTTTTTAACGACAGTCATTATGACAGACGTTAGGTGATATTTCTTTGTAGGTTTGATTTTCATCAAACCTGATGATTAGCAGTGTTAAGAATTTTTTCATGTGCCTGTTAGAAATCTGTGTCTTCTTTAGAAGAATGTCTATTCCAGGCTTCTATTGATTTGTTATTGGGGTTTTGGTTTTTTTGATGTTGAGTTCTATGAACTATTCATAAATTTTGATATAAACTCCTAGTGGTCATATCATTTGCAAATATTTTCTCCCTTTCCATATGTTGTCTTTTCATTTGGCCAATTGTTTTGCTTGTTGTGCAGAAGCTTTTAATTAGGTCTCATTTTTTTTTGTTTGTTTTTGTTTTTGCTTCTATTTCTTTTGCCTTAGGAAAAGATTCAAAAACATATTGCAAAGATTTGTTATGAAAAACTGTCTTACCTACATTCTCTTTTAGGTGTTTTATGGTTTCAGGGCTTACATTTAGGGCTTTAGTCCATTTTTAATTTACTTTTGTATGCGGTCTGAGGAAATGTTCAACCCTATTCTCTTACATATAACTGTCCACTTTTCTCAGCATCAGTCATTGATGAAATTCCAGGACACTTTCTTTAGTCTTTTCCTGAGAAGAGAATCTGTAACTGGGAGAAACTTATCGATTTCTATTCTTTTCAGCAGAAGGTGGCTTCATTTCTGGGGTCAGGAACCTCTGTGAGAAAGTGAGTGTCACACGGTGAACCGATCTTTTCTTTTGTATGTAGACATTCAGATTTTCATTTTCTCATAACTAGGCACTTGATCCTGAACTGGAAAACGGGGCATTCCAGTAAAAGAAAAGGCATCAATATCCCTGGACAGTCATTTGTCAATTACTCAAGAGTACAAAATTTTCCTAGTAAGTCAGAATTTTAGTCATAGTAGCAGTGGGCAGACAGGAAGGCAGAGGTCAAAGGGAAAATTTAAAAGCCCAATTTTTTTCTGTTTTCAAGAATCAGTACTAAGATATTGAATGTGCATACAAACACACACACACACACACAAAGAGAAACACTGGAAAAGTCCTCCTTGATAACCCTTCTCTCATCAAAGGTCTTCCTAAAATGAGAAAGTTGAGAATTCCTGAGAACAAACAGGAATAAAAGGAGTGATAGCTTAAACAAATAATCTATTTTACTTCTTGAGAAGAAAAAATGAACTATGATTTGGTTGGAGGATGACTGGGGAAAAAATTCCAAAAGACATGGGGATTCCATCAGTTCCTGAAAGAATATTCATTTCAGAAATAATTCTTTCTCTAATCTCACTAAAGGAAGATAGCAGACTTTTCTCTTCCTTCTTGTGAACTTTCACCTCAATGCAAAAGTCTGACCAGGGCTCAGAAAACATTTATCTACACCACTGTTAAGAGATCCCATGACTATACTTTAGAGTATTAATGTATCACTGGGAATATAATCACTGTGAATTTTTTAAAGCTGGACAAACAGACCATGGGTTTCTCTGGTGGCTCAGACAGAAAAGAATCAGCCTACAATGCAGGAGACCTGGGTTCAATCCCTGAGTCAAGAAGATCACCTGGAGAAGGGAATGGCTACCCACTCCAGTATTCTTGCCTGAAGTATTCCATGGTCAGAGGAACCTGGCAGGCTATAGTGCATGGGGTCGCAAAGATTTACACGTAACCGAGCGACTTGCACTTTCAAACAGGCCACAAAGTGAAATTCAACTTCAATGAAATAGAATTACTACAGAAATGTTAAAAGTGTGAGATAATGTGGCTATCCAAAAACATTTATTTAGCAATTAGGTAAGATTGAGAAAAAATTGCAATTCTTCAATCAATTTATTCTGTTTCTAAAAACAAAGAAATAATGTGGAAAATAAAGTAACATGCATTCTGAAAATGATCTATTTCAATCACAGTGAGAAGGAAACAAAAAGGAATAGACATTTATACTGGGCTTCCCCTTATGGGCTTGAAATTACAGAAGTTATTGCAAATGTTGTATTGTTTAATTTTCACGATATTAACCAGGTGATTTTTTAAATGAGAAAGTGAACTCCATAGAGTTTAGTTTACTTGATAAGAGCTATTATGTAGAAACATAAGAATTATAATAAAATTGTGTGATCACACACTTTTCTATGGCAGGAAGAGCTAGAGTAGTCTTGACGCAGCACAAAGGAATCTAGGATCTGAAAAATGAGACTTCAGTGAAAAGAACCGTAGTATTCCTGAAGGAACAAATCTGTTTAATGAGACACTGATATAGGTTATATTGTTTAGTAATTAATAGATAAAATATTTATTATTGAGACAGTTACATGCTTTACACTTAGTTGCATTCATTTTTTCACAGTGATCTTGTGTATGGTATAATTTTATAACAAGATTATTTTAAGAAAATAAGCATATCACTTAAATGTGCTATTCAAGTTTACACTTCTAATATATAGAGACAGAGCTTAAACTTAGACACTCTGAACACAAAACTTTCATTTTAATACATATCATGTATGATATTTTTCCTCAATTTCTTAATGAACATGGGCATCATGAATAAACTGAGACACAGCTCAGCACTCACTCTTTAGTGAAGGACTCCTATACTAGGTCTAATATACAAACATTGTTGAAAAGCTTTCTTTCATTTTCTCGGTCAGTGGCAGAGTAAATGAGATTGTAAAATTTGGCAAAGGTGTTACATCAATACTGCTCTTTCTTTATGGGGCATCCGTAATTTTACCATGGAGTATGGAAAATTAATTAAGATTTTCTAACACATACATGATATTGGGGAAAATATGACACAAGGGAAATTGTTCACCCTCCTAATGAATGAAGGATGTTCAAATGGAAAAAAAAAAAAAAGAGAGAGGTAGCAAGGAAAAAAGATAAGAATGTTGCAGGTAAGCACAGGTGTGTCAGATGCACCTACAGTAAGAGGCACTATAGACGAGTTAGTGTGAATGTAAGAAGACTCAACAGCTTGGTGAGCACAGAGTCATGGGGACACCACAGTTCATAGGATTGAAATATGGAACTATGTTCTGAGGAAAGGAACATGAAGAGAATTGACAAATGGGAAACCCATGGTTGGTGACATTGAGAAATAAGACAGTGTGAGCCTCATAGTCTAGGAAAACCCCAACACGATGGAGAGAAACACTCAAGGAGAGGGGTAAAATCACAGGATCTGAGAAGGAAGATGCATCAAAGGCATTATATACACAATAATGCTTTAACCCTATGACCCAATAGCCATTTTTAGGTTGATATCTTGAATAAACATTTTGACAATTTCCATTTCCACAATTTCCAAGTTTTGATGGTAACTTCATGATATCTTCACATTTTTCACCACATACCCCCAGGATCCAGGCACTTTTCTTTGACACGTCTACCTCCCAGTAATGTCTCCCTGATGTGATAACTGGGGAGCCCAGGACACCAAAATCTTCACAATTATCATTCCAATACGCATTAGAGCATTGGTCACTGGATGCATATCTCACTTGTCTCTGATCCGGAGAAATGACAACATTTTCACTCTTGGGAGAATTCAGGGTCACCTGAACTGTTGAAAAATATAGGCTTGGGTTAGGGTAATGATGTAGTTTTCTTATGACATTTTGAAAGGGATCTTTAGAATGACTTGCCTGGAAAAGTTATATGTTTGTGTGTGTTGGGAGGGAAAACATGGGTCTTAAAACATGAAACCTACTAGAAAATGAAAAATTCTAAAAGATGATGAGAACAGGGTGGCTTGATTATACTGTGATGTCTCCTTACCCCAGTAGCGTTGCACGTCTGTCAGCTCTGAAATGAGAAAAAAAAAAAATCCACAATATTAAATATAAGCAATAGAGTCAGCCCTGAAATCTATTTTCTTCCAGATGAGGGGAATGGCCATGATGAGGTAGTAAACTGGGGAAAGACAGGATGAACCAAGCCCCCGGTCACCCCCCATAAATATGACCACATCATTAGCACATAGTGTCTGGGCTTTGCTGTCTCCATCCACACATAAAAACTAGAGCCCCCTACCCATTTTCTCTCCATCAAAGAGGCCCTCCTACACCCACTTGGGTACCATTCCTCACCATTAAACACATGCAGTGTCTGTCTCAGATCAGGAACTCGAAACACTCTCCTCTGTTCCTTGGGGAAAGATTTTGGTTTCTTCAGAGCCAAGGTTTCACTCCTAGGGAAGACAAATTTGATGCTCACAAAAGTGATTTTTTTTTTCCCTTTAAACCACTGGTTTGCTATAGGTTCACCCTGTTTATGGGCTTGAATTGTCTTTCCTGGAGACCTTGGGAAAGAAGAGAGTGGATGCCTGATCTTGCAGCAAGAAAGAACGTGTTCATGTCTACCTTCCCAGGTACCCTCTGTGTGACCTGTATGGTCTTAAAATGTCACAAGGGGAGTTTCTTCCTTCTATAATGAAATCATTAACCCACCACACTCCACCTCCTAGGGATCATATGAAATGATATGAAGCAATGGATTTAACAAAACAAAACTTTGGTATCTAAAAAAATAGTTTGTGGAACATTCCCTGCACAGATATGTGTTTCCAGGAAGGAGTCAGAAAGTGAGGTTGCAGAATCTGGCTCCTGGGTATTTGAGACATAGCAGGTATGAGAACACTCTCTAGAGTCCCAAGATTCAAAGAGTGCTGTCCAATAGAGAGGCTCTCGGAATACCCTGAGATTTCATAATCACTAGGAATAACTACAAACCCTTGGAAAAGAAGACATTATGAATAATAAAGTAGTCTGACTTTCATGTGTTTGCAAAGATCTTGATGCTGCCATGTAGGTGTGCAAATGCAGACACAGTGATGTTTTTTCTGAAGGATGTGACCAAGATTGATCAATAGTTTGGACCAGGGCCAAAATATCCCTTGAGATTCAAATCTGTTTTTGGAAACCTAAGCCGAAAAACATACAACGACTTTGTCTCTTCTGGGAGCAGAAACTAAAATATAAAGGAGTTGTCTCTAATTCTAAGTGTTTGGCAGGAAAAGAAGACTCAACCTTCACATGACAAGTCAAGCACCTACTAAATATGGGAAGCTGAGTTGCACATTGACACACAGTGTGAATTAATTTTATGAAGTCGTGGGGATCTGATACTGTATTGCCTTATTCTTAATACTGGTACTGACCCAAACTCTGCAACTTCCCACAATCAATATTCTTTAATATAGAATCCAGTCCATTATCAATGTTTATAAAACAATCTAGCCCTGATGTATGAATAGAAATTTAAAATAAGACTATCCTCCATTTTTCTGCCTTGAGCATTGTTTTATCCTAATTGGCTATCAGACAACTGTGAGGGGTTTATTTTATTTTCACAGCATAAATGGCCTATCTCTGGTTTCCCACACATACCTTTTTATGATAACATTCGCATCCTAGTGAGAAAAGAGAAAACATGCGTCAAAAAGTAATAAGTCTCCCCACTTCCCAAGCTTATTCACATCCCCATCAGCCATCGATTGTGGGAATAAAAATGGTCTCAATGTGAGAGCCAAAAAGTAGAGACAAGAGTGAAGCCAGTCATTCCAGAAGACACACGCGACGTTGTCAGATTTCCCAAAGGTAAAAGGCTTTGACCCTTATAGAAGCATGAAGGAGAATTCTAGTGTCTGGAGATGAGACATATTTAAGGGAAAAACCAAAAGCTTGTAAGTTTGGTGACCCATGAGATGATTTGAATAATCCACAGTTCTTCCATTTATTCAACAAAAATGCACAGTGATGTATTATTATTTGCCAAGCATTAAACCAGGCTTCGGAGAAGGTGATGGCACCCCACTCCAGTACTGGAAAATCCCAGGGACGGAGGAGCCTGATAGGCTGTAGCCCATGGGGTCACAAAGAGTCGAACACGACTGAGCAACTTCACTTTCACTTTTCACTTTCATGCATTGGAGAAGGAAATGGCAACCCACTCCAGTGTTCTTGCCTGGAGAATCCCAGGGACAGGGGAGCCTGCTGGGCTGCCGTCTATGGGGTCACACAGAGTTGGACATGACTGAAGTGACTTAGCAGCAGCAGCAGCAAACCAGGCTTTGGAGAATCAAAGATGAATTCATAATCCTAATATTCCTCAAGCTATTTATACTGCACTTGTTGAGAGTACAAGCAAACAAATGTATTATTGTAGGTGGTTCTTTGGTCTCTCTCATCTCATTTTATACACTATAAGTGATCTCACACTCTCTTAAATCCAGCATACACACAAGTACAGTTGATTTCTAATGCCTTAGTTTTACTCAGCTTTGTCTCTTAAATGCTTGTTAATATATTCGGTTAAACATAAGCCACAGGAATCAGTAATTTAGGATGTCTAATATGTAACTTACTATTCATCAACCAGATTGTCTCCTCTCTTGTACCCCATTTTTAGCATGTTACCAATATGCATTCAGTCACTGTCCAAAACCTAGAGCATTTATCTGTACTGTAGTCTATACTGAGTCTGCTTAGTCTATGGCTTAACAGTTTTTAGCCATGTAATCTTCTTAATCATCACACAGATTATTAGTTTATTGGTTAGAATAGATATGCAGCATTTTATCTGATCCGTTTTTCATGGAGCTTTATTTCCTCCATGTCAACAAAAACAAGAGCAACCAGTGGTTTTTGATAAAAATTCTCTGTGTTAAAGCTCTTTTGTGTGTTTCACAAAAATTAAGTAAAATTAGAATAGGTAGAGAGAAAATAAATGATGGTGAGGGGTCAATTGCAAATTTATTCAAAGTCTAATTCTTAAGCCCAAAACTTGCCATCAGAAGCTGGCTTGTGTCTTTCGCCAATTCTATTCATTCCACCTCTACTGACTTTATTCTCAGTTTAAAGAGAAGATGAATCTCCTGATATAAACTCCAGAAGAGAACTTTCCCTTCCAGTGTAAGCAAAAGTTCAGAAGTCTACAAGGATTAGTTTACACAGAATCAGGTATCCATAGTAAATCATCATTGTGTTGTTGCTGGAAAGAAATGAAGCAATGTTACAGGAAAGTTCTGTATTTACTGAAAATAAGTTAGTTTTAGTGTGAAGTAGATCATGGTAGGATAGGAAACACTGTAATCACTAGAGCAACCACAGGGGCTGAATAATTTTTTTTTAAATACAGTTAGAAAATAGGAAAGCTTAAAATTTTATACCAGGAATATTTAACACAAAAGAAGCTAGTTAAGAAGAAAGAGAAGAATGAAAACTACAGTAGCCAAATAGAAAGCAAATAGCTAAGTTTAAACACAGTTATATCAGTATTTGTATTAAAGATATCATCTTAATACCCCAATTAAAAAGTTAGAGATTGTTGCATGGGATAACAAGGAAGAATTAGTGATTGTCACTTGTAAGAGACGTATTTTAGATTTAAAGATACAAATAGGCAAAAGTAAAAAGAGAAAAACTATAGATCATGCAAGCTTTAATGATTTCAAGTTTTTATATTATTATTAGAAAAAAAATTGACTTTAAAACAATAAAAATTATGAACGAATGAGAGGATAATTTTATAATGATAAAAGGTTTAGTACATCAAAAAGATAAACCTATTACACATGTGCATATACCTAACAATAGAGCTTTAAAATTCACCAAGCAAAATTAAAAGGAAAAATGCAGAATTTAACAATAGCAATTGTAGACTTCAACTCACTCTCAATAATGAGAGAACAGTTTATATGGAAACCACCCAGTTGTAGAAGACATGGACAATACAATCCAAGAACTTGACCTGACATCTATAGACCATTTCACCCAATGAATGGAGAATATACAATCTTTTCATATTTAAATTTTTCTGGACATACAGTATCTGAGGCCATAAACAATTATCAGTGATTTTAAAAGTTTAAAGGGATAAAATATATATTCTCTGATTACAATTGAATTAAATTTGAAATCTACAGCAGAAGTAAAATTCAAAAATCACCAAGGATTACTAATTAACAGCACATCTTCAAATATCTATGTTTTAACAAAAGGAAATTGCATAGGAAATACGAAAATAAGGTTATCTGAATAAAAACAAACACTAAATCAAAATGAATGGAAAAAAACTAAGACACTGCTGCTTATATTATTAAGATGCTCTCAAATCGGTGATCTACTAAGAAAGAAAAGTTATTAAAAAACAGTGAACACACACATACACACACATTACACATGCACACGCAAAAGTGTACAAACACACAAAGGAAAAAAAATGTGAGAGCAGAAATAAATGCATAAGAAAATTTACAAAATAAAAATCAATGAAACAATGCTTTTGAAAAAAAATTAATATAATTGACAAAAATAACTAAAAGGAGTAGGGAAAAAAATGAAATTCCAGAGCAAAATCTGGAATACAAAAAGGGACTTCACTCTGAGTACTATAGAAATTAAAGGACAATAAGCAATTGTTATAACTAACTTTATGTTTAGAAACCAGACAACTTAAGATAGAAAAATTCCGACAAAAATATACAATAAAGGACTAGCGGATTGCAAAAATCTAAATAATCTTAGTCCAAGTAAAAGAGACAGAAAAAAAAAATGTGTATTTTAAACTTTTCCAATAAGAAAAACCCAGAGTGAAAAGGCAATGGAGGTAGATTATATGGAGTATTTAAAGATAAATAGCAGTTCTTCATAAACTGTCTTCAAAAACAGAAAAAAGGTAGACAATCTCAACACATTGAGGAAAAAAAACTTCTTGGAATCTGAAGTGAATTTGTGATAATCTGAATCATGAAAAGGTACTCGATAAATGTTTAGCACTGGCCCACAGAAAACAGGGGCTTATGGAAAATCACTGAACACAATAAATCTTCTCTAGATGGTGAAATGTTTGCAGTGAGCTTGATAACAATAAAAATAGAACTTTCCCTTGTTGTTCCTACATTAAATAATTCAGTTATTTTAGAACCTCTGAAATAGATGCAGAGAAGGTATATTGCAGGGTCAAAGCAACCTCCGCGAGGGCATCAGAAGGATCACAGGAACACATTTCTCTCATGCCTCAGATGCTGGGGTTCCTTTCCAAGTCTTACCTGCAGCAGCTCCATTGTTGATCCCTGCAAATGGTGCTCCACATCTGAGATGAGATTGCTCACCAACAGCTTCTCTTGGACCAGATCATTCTCAGATTCTGCCAGCTCTTTGAGAATAACTCCCAACTCATCCTTCAGCTTTCTCAGTTCCTTCATCTCCTCACTGTCCAGGATTTGTCTTAGTTGTGTAAACTTTCCCTGGACATTTTGTATCTCATTTTCTATTTGAATCTTCAGGAATGAAAAAAGACAGAGAGAGGTACTTGGACCATTGGCCTGGGACTGGGAGCCAGAAATATAACTCTTCTGCTTGGGAAGTTCCCACAAGGAGTGAAAGTCTCTCAGTCATGTCTGACTCTTTGCAACCCCATGGACTAAACAGTCCATGGAATTCTCTATGTCAGAATACGGAAGTGGGTAGCCTTTCCTTTCTCCAGGGGATCTTCCCAACCTAGGGATTGAACCCAGGTCTCCAGCATTACAGGTGGATTCTTTACCAGCTGAGTATAAGGGAAACCCAAGAACACTGGAGTGGATAGCCTATCCCTTCTGCAGGGGACCTTCCCAACCCAGGAACTGAACTGGGATCTCCTGCATTGCAGGCGAATTCTTCACCAATTGATCTATCAGAGAAGTCCACAAGGAAGTGAAATAGAAAGAGGAAAGCAATACTGGGGGTAGCTGACTTTGTTTATATATTTTTTCTCTACACCATATTTCAAAATAATGGTCCCAAGTCTGAATGTTGAGGACAACT
>NW_011478255.1:0-613 GCF_000754665.1 Bison bison bison | reverse complement strand
CTTCACTTTTATTCTCACTTTTATGCATTGGAGAAAGAAATGGCAACCCACTCCAGTGTTCTTGCCTGGAGAATCCCAGGGACAAGGGAGCCTGGTGGGCTGCCGTCTATGGGGTCGCAGAGTCGGACATGACTGAAGTGACTTAGCAGCAGTATATATATATATATATATTCTGTGCTGTGCTATGCTTAGTTCCTCACTTGTGTCTGACTCTGCGACCACATGGACTGTAGCCTGCTAGGTTCCTCTGTCCATGGAGATTCTCCAAGTAAGAATACTGGAGTGAGTTACCATGACCTCCTCCAGGGAATCTTCCCAAGCCAGGAATTGAACCAGAGTCTCCTGCATTTCAGGTGGATTCTTTACCACCTGAACTTCCAAGGAAGCCTATATATATATACATATAGGCTTCTGGGTTTAGTCCCTGGGTTGGGAAGATCCTCTGGAGGAGGGCATGACAATCTATGCCATTATACTTGTCTGGAGAATCCCATGGACAGAGAAAGTTGGAAGGTGATAGTCCATAGGGTCTCAAAGAGTCTGACACAACTGAAGTGACTAAGCATGCACACACATGCACGTGTGTGTGTGTGTGTGTGTGTGTGTGTTTAGT
>NW_011478254.1:183819-186048 GCF_000754665.1 Bison bison bison | reverse complement strand
GGAGACGGTGACGGACAGGGAGGCCTGGCGTGCTGCCGTCCACAGGGTCACAAGGAGTCGGACACAACTGAGCAACACGCAATAAAGGAATCAGAAGCGTGGAAACTCCGGCGTCTCCTTAATTAGCCTTTGTTTCCTCCAGGTGACAGGAAGGGGAGCGGCCGCCCCGCCTCTGCGGCTGTTTTGTTTTTCCCTTCTTTTCTGCTCCTCCAAGCCCACTTCCTCCACCTTGGGGGTTCCTGTATGTAAAGCAGGGACAGACATCTCTGCAGCCCTCACACCTGGCTGAGTCGTCTTCCGCCGAACCTTCTACCAGGGGGGTTCCCAGGAGGCGTGGTCGGCCGGCCAGGGGCTGAGGTTCGGGGGCTCAGTGGGAGGTTTTCAGTCCCGGGACAGGTTGGACCAGCAGAAGACTAGACCTGCCATCCATCTCTTACGATAGCCTGGGCATCACCTACCTGTCCCTCCTCCCCCGAACCCTTCCCTTGATAAAATGCACCACTTGTCAAATGCTCCCCAGCAAGGCGGCTGCCCCGCCCTCCGTCACACACTCAGGGAGATGACGTGACTTACACAGGGCTCCCAGCTGAGCCCAGCTTCAGATACTGGTCTAAATCCACGGTCTAGTAAGCTCTATTACATTCTCGTCTGGGCAGATGGGAGGGAGGTTCAAAAGGGAGGAAATATATGTATACCTATGGCTGATTCGTGTTGAGGTTTGACAGAAACAGCAAAATTCTGTAAAATGATTATCCTTCAGTAAAAAATAAAAAGCCTGTGTCCTGGCGTCCCTGCCCCCAGTGGCCCCGCTCACTGCAGTCCCATCCTCCAGGGTCCCACTGGTCCTTTACCTTCTCTCACGTCCTAGGCTTGTAGTCTTTGATAGTTTGACCAGGGGAAAAATTCAGGCTTAAAAGGCAATGCAAAAGCATGGGTCATGTAGCCTGGGCTTCCCTGGTGGCCCAGTGGGAAAGAATTCACCTGCGAAGGTAGGAAACACAGGTTCAATCCCCGGTCTGGGAAGAGCTAGTCTGTGAGCCACAACTACTCCAGGAGCCGCACCTGCTGAAGGCCACGTGCCTGGAGCCCTCGCTCTGCGAGGAGAGAAACCAGCGATGAGAAGCCCGCACGCGGCCGTTAGCCGGGAGCGCCTGCTCACTGCAGCCAGAGAAAGCTCCAGGCTGCCGCGGAGGCCCAGCGCAGCCAGGAATAAATACAAATGCATCTTCAGCATAGCCCAGTGTGAGGCTCCAAACATTCCCTCCAGGGGTGTTTGTCCGCTGGCCAGAGCATCCGTGTGTCCCGGCGGAGCAAGGAGCTCCATCCGGCAGGATGCTTTGGCATCCCCTCCGGCAGGGTGGTGGGCGAAGGGTCCAGATGGAGAAGGCCTGAGGGAAGTGGCCGGGCCCTGTGTGCTTCGGGTGAGTGGCCCACATAAAGGCTGCCTGCTTTTATTTCTCTTTCAAGTAGAAACCTCTTCCCCTTTAGAGATGACAAATCACAAGGTCGTCACGCCCCAGATTGCGGTGAGTCCCCCCGTCTGTGCAGCGGTGAGAGGCGGATGATGATCAGGTCTGAAGATGGATGCCTGAGGAGATAAGCTTTGGAAGCCCACACTCCTCAGATTTTCCACGCCCGTCACTACTTCCCTCGCTCGTTCACTCGGCAGGCCCGTAGGCCTTTCTGGAGCACCTGCTCGCTGGGGAGGCGTTCATGGGAGCCAAACAGCAGCTCCGTCTCTGCGGGGCCAGCACGCTGGTGGTCGTAGACAGGAAATGCGGCCCATGGGGAGAGGAAGCAGGGCTGGAGCCCTGGCGAGAGCCCTGTGGGTGGTCAGGGAGGCAGGTGGTCTCTCCCTGGGGTGGGCACCTCAGCGGAGAGTGCCCGCCCCAAGTTGTCTGGGGAGGGCACATCCTTGCAGAGAAGTCCGAGGACAAAGGCTGAGGAATGTGCTGAGCAAACTCCAGGAAAAGGCCGGATGTCAGGGTCCTGGGTGTTAACAATGCAGAGAGGTAAAGCCTGGAGGGGAAGGCGGGGGTAGGGTCCCAGGTGAGCCCTGTAGGTCCCGGTCAGGATGCAGGCTGGGGCCGGGGGCGCCCTGGAGGGTTTCGAACAGAATCCAGACCTGACTTGAACAGTCGTGAAAGTCCCACTGGGCCTGCCGAGTGGAGACAGGAGTGGGGCAGGGCCACCTGGAAGATGTGAGTGGAGGTCCTGGTGATCGGTGGT
>NW_011478254.1:182389-182993 GCF_000754665.1 Bison bison bison | reverse complement strand
ATGGTTGCAGCCCGCCAGCCTCCTCTGTCCATAGGACTCTCTGGGGTGGGTTGCCATGCCCTCTCCAGGGGATGTTTCTGGCCGAGGGATTGAACCCTCGTGTCTCGTGTCTCCTGCGTTGGCAGGCGGGCTCTTTACCACTAGTGCCATCTGGGAAGCCCCTGTCTCTACAGATTAATAACCAAGTTAAGGGCCTCAGATCATCTTGGCGTGAGGGTGAGATAGGTGCCCACCCCACCCCGCATCAACACCCCTGTAAGAGGAGAGGATTCAGGTGCAGAGAGGTGATGCGAAGGTCAGAGAGCGGAGTGGTGCGTCTGTAGGACAAAGCCCCCCAGGGGCTGCAAGCACTGCCCACAGCTGGGAAGGGCCCTGAGGTGGTTTGTATTCAGACCTACAGAGGACCCAGCCCCGATCCCATCCTACACTTCTGATCTCCCCAACCGTGAGAGGTTAGATACCTGTAGATTAAGTCCTTGTTTTTGTGGAACTTTGGACATCCCCAGGACGCTAACACAGGGCTTCAGGGCAGAGACAGAGCTGAGGTGAGGTCCAGGTGAGTCACGGAGGCCCCTCCCAGGGCGGCCTGAAGCCCTGTGTTAGC
>NW_011478254.1:179873-181524 GCF_000754665.1 Bison bison bison | reverse complement strand
TACACACCTTCTGAGGGCGACAGAGGATGAGATGGTTGGATAGCATCACGGATTCAACAGACACGAGCCTGGAGAAGCTCCGGGAGATGGTGAGGGACAGGGAGGCCTGGCGTGCCGCCGTCCGTCCGGGAGATGGTGAGGGACAGGGAGGCCTGGCGTGCCGCCGTCCGTCCGGGAGATGGTGAGGGACAGGGAGGCCTGGCGTGCCGCCGTCCGTGGGGTCACGTAGAGTCCAACATGTCTTGGTGACTGAACAGCAACAACAGATTTATACACAACAGGAAGCTTTCATGGTCGGGGCTGTTTCAGTGAGTTTTGGCAAATTTACACCAGTGTACTCACAACCACGATGAGAACAGAAAATGTCGCCACCCTCTAAAGGTTCCCGGAGTCCTTTCCTGTCCGTCTCTGCCCCATGCCCCTCCGCCTGACCGCTGACCCACCAGCTGTGGCCGAGTCCCAGCTGATCGTGTTCCCCTGAGCTCGTGTCGTGAAGTCGCCCAGGGCGTCCTCTTCCCGCCTGTTGCTCTCTGAGGCCCCGTGGGCAGTGGCCTTGCACCCGGCTGACCAGGAGGCGCTGCAGCTCTCTTCCCGGGCCCGCGTTCAGTGACATCAGCTTGGCTGCTGGACACTGGCCACACTGGGATCGTTCACTCCACAGGAGTGGGCAGACCTACTCATCAGGGTTCCTTTAATCCTGGGGGCCTGCTGACAAACGCTTAAGGGTCTGCCATCTGCATGCTGGTTAATAGTCAGAGCTACGTCCGGGTCAGTCTCCCGGATGCTGTCAGGAAGCCCAGCGTCCACTGCTGCCCCTGACCCTCCCTGCTCACCCTGGGAGAACCCTGGGAGCTCATCCGTGGTGGCCTGTCCTGCTCCCAAAGGCGCTGCTGAGGAAGACAGGGGGCTCGGATACGTCTCCTCCCTAGGAAGGGCAGGGGCGTTTTCTGTTGACACTGCTTCTGTGCCTTGGAGAGCGGGCCTCGAGGTGGGGCAGAGCTGGTGCCCTGCTGTGTTGGTCTAGGACTGTGCCCAAGCCAGAGGGCTCGTCAAAGGATGCGATGCCCTCACCGAGCGAGGGGCGCTCCCTGAGCTCCTGCAGGCTTGACTGTCCCCAGGGCACTGAGCGGGTGGGGACCTGTGGACTCGTCTGGTGGGGGGCTGTGAGGCTGCAGCCACTCCTTGGTGAGGGACGCCCTGGCCTGAGACCGATTTCTGCCCCTTCTCCCCAGAGCTTGAGAGTTCTGGAAATCCAGAGTCCAAGAGAAGCCTTGGTGAGCCCCCCTGGCAAGGTCTCCCGAGCTTGCCAGCGTGGCCTGCATTTACGTGGCTTCTGAGAACCAAGGAGGTCTGCTTCAGGGCTCCTTACTCTTTCTGCTGAGACAGAAGGAGACAGTCCACCGTGAAGTGACAGTCTCCAGCTCGGTTCCTCCTCCGGCATCCACCGTAGTCACCTTGGATCCGCAGCAGGTCCTGCGAATTCCTCCCAGGTTCCCGGCGTTTGCATCTGCAGGAAACAGGAGCAGGTTGGCGCCACGGCCACAGGAGCACGGCGACTGCGCCGGGAGCCCAGCACGCGCAGCGGTGTCTCAGGGCTGCGGTCTGGGGGCTGGGCGAACTGCACGGGTCAGCACCCGCAGCCACCTCACCT
>NW_011478254.1:174775-179580 GCF_000754665.1 Bison bison bison | reverse complement strand
TCTGCATCCGGCCCGGTTCCTGGCATAGAATTAACCCTCAGAAACTCTTTGGGGAACTGAGAACAAGACTCTGCCTTCCCCAGGTTTGCCCTTTACAGTTTGAAGACAGCTCTCAGGGCGTCCGCAGTCTTCTCTCTTTGGAACTGAACACAGAGCGTTCCCGTAAGTCCTGACCAAGGGGCCCAGCCCCACGTGCCCTTCCTGACCGCACCACCTGGCACTTCTAAGACACGGTGCCCAGGCCTGGAAGGAGTGACCCCTGTCTGCTCGGCACACGTACCCGTGATGCAGCGCCCGATGGGCCCTGATGACATCAGCACCCCCAGAGATCAGGCTCCAGCATCCCTGGAGTGATGTGATGTGATGTGGTCTCACACACTCCCCACCAGAAGGCAGACTCGGCTTCCTGGCCGGTGAGCCTGCCTTGGCGCACGAGGCGAAGGGACGGAGTGCGGTTCTGAGCCCAGTGCCTGAGATGCCCTGTTGGCAGTGCCCCTCTCCCCGGGGGCGGCTTGGGCCTCACTGGGGAGGATGAGAGAACACGCGGCGTACGTACAGATGGGCTGTCCCGGCCGAGGCCATCCTGCACTGGTCAGCGTGGCTGACCTCCTGGCCAGTACACGAGTGGCTTAGTCACCTCGGCTGTCTGGCCCGGTCAGGAGCCGCCTGGCTCACCTGCGGGCCTGGGAGCAGTACTAAACGGTCAATGTTTCATCCACTGAGGCTCCAGAGCTGAGTTTTTTAGTGTTATTTTGGCAAGACATAGTTAACACACCATCTGACTAGCATCACCCAGGATTGGATTACCCATCATAGTGGCTTATGTGAAACATGTGGTCGGTCACATGTTTTTTCCCTTGGGCTGACCTTGTGGCTCAGCTGGTAAAGAATCTGCCTGCAACGCGGGAGACCTGAGTTCGACCCCTGGGTTGGGAAAATTCCCCTGGAGAAGAAAACGGCTTCCCACTCTAGTATTCTGGCCTGGAGAATTCCACAGACTGTACAGTCCCTGGAGTTGCAAAGAGTTGGACATGACTGAGTGACTTTCACTTTCATATATTTTTTTAGTTTCAGATTTAATGATTTTTTATCATTATTTTAAAAAATTTATTTACTTTTAAGGTCCGTCAGCAGCAGCCAAAGCTATGGTTTTTCCAGTAGTCATGTACAGATGTTGGATAGTAAATTTGGTGAGAGAGTTACTGTCCAACAGAGGTGGATAGTAAAGAAGGCTGAGTGCTGAAGAATTGATGCTTTCAAACTGGTGTTGGAGAAGACTCTTGAGAGTCCCTTGGATAGCAAGGAGGTCAAATCAGTCAATCCTAAAGGAAATCAACCCTTAATATTCATTGGAAGGACTGACGCTGAAGCTGAAGCTCCAGTACTTTGGCCACCTGATTCAAAGAGCTGACTCACTGAAAAAAATGCAGATGCTGGGAGAGATTGAAGGCAGGAAGAGAAAGGGTGACTGAGGACGAGACGACTGGATGGCATCACCGACTCAATGGACATGAGTTTGAACAAATTCTGGGAGATAGTGAGGGACAGAGAAGCCTGGTGTGCTTCAGTCCATAGGGTCTCAAAGAGTTGGACACGACTTAGAGACTGAATAACAATTTTTAATTGGAGGATAATTGCTTTACATGAGCAGTTACATTTATTTGATAACTTTTACATACATTGTTTTCTAGACTTGCAGTGAAACATCTGAAGTGTGGTTAGTCTGAATCGAGATGTGCTATAAATATCCAATGAACATATGCTTTTGAAAACTTAGCACAAAAATGATAAAATATTCCATTAATTTTTATATTGGTTACATGTAGGGATAATTATATTTTGGATATACTGAGTTATAAATTTTTTAAAATATTTTTTGATGTGGGCCATTTTTTAAGGCTTTGTTGAATTTGTTACACTATCGCTTCTCTTTTATAGTTTGGTTTTTTGGCCACAAGGCATGTGAGAGCTTTGTTTCTCAACCAGGGATTGAGCCGGCACACCCCGCAGTGGACGGCAGAGCCCTAACCACTGGGCCACTAGGGAAGTCCCTTGAGTTAAAAAGTTTGAAGATTGCTTTTCCCAGTTTCCTTTGACCTTTTTAAGGGTGACTACTAGAAAGATTGAAGTTACATATGTGACTCACATCGTATCGCTACCAGACACCATTGAGGACTGTGGCCTGCAGCCCACGTGCTCATCATTTTCCTCTGTCTTGTTGCTTTCAGTGCAGAATTCCAACCACATGAAATAATATAGAATCTTGAGCATTATCTACACTAGCAGTTACGCATCTCAGATCTTACAATTCAGCAAATTCGGTGTTTCTTTCCTACCCGTATCCAAGTCATTGATCGAAAATAATGCTGAGTGAAAGATCAGTGTACCCCCGTAACATGTCACTAATCGATTGTTTCCACACTGAAAAAAACGATTCCCTCTTTCTAGGTGTACGTGGTGATTCAAAACCTGAGAGTGGTATTCGTTCAGCCTACATTTGACCAGTTCATTCAGAAGGATATTCAAACATTTTGCTAACATCAAGGTCTATTTGAGAAAATCAGGATGTGCACGAAGTAAGATCAAGGTCTGCAGAGTGGGAGGTGTTTCCTGACGCGCCGGCACAGGAGCGGGTAGAGAAGGACAACAGGGCAGGAGCCAGCGCAGGCAGAAATGTTGGAGACTCCCGACTCCTGTCCTTTCGCAGGCACAGCAGACACACAGCTACTCTAGGGTCAGTTCCCTTGGAAACAGGTACAGAGACTGGCTGAGGGACGCCTATTCTTTAGGTAAATGAGAACATGCCCACTTCTAATTTGGGAGGAAAGGCAAGAGTCTCTGGCCTTTGGTCCTGGGCCATATGCTCTGCAGGGAGCTCCCACCTCCCACCTTCCCCACGAGGAGCAAAAGGTTTAGATTCCACATCTAGTGCCCCAGTTTCAACACTCCCACCGGAGGGCCAGGCCCCCAAATCAACTAGCTCTGAAAGTCAACAGGACCTGTGCCCTTGAGACCCACAGAACTATAGTGAACAGAGAAGCAATTCTTAACGGGTGAGCAAGGACTCACCTGGCTGTTCACCTGGGCTGAGCACAGAGATCAAGAGAGGAGTAAAGACACAAGGGAATAAAAAACAACCAGGAAATAATTAACGAATGACAGCAGTAAGTCCATATTCATTAATGATTACTTTAAATGTAAATGGATTAAATTCTTCAATCAAAAGACAGAGTGACTGAATGGATTAAAAAAACTAAGGTCCAACTGTATGTTGCTTCCAAGAGACTCATCTCGGCTTTAAGGACAGAAGTAGGGTGAAAGTGAAGGGACAGAAAAAGATATTACAAGCGAATGAAACCTTAGAGGGTTTTATGTATACATATGTCAGAAAAAATAGACACCAAGCCAAAGACTTCAGTGAGATAAAACAGTCGTTATATAATGATGAAGGAGTCAGTTTATCAAGAAGATATAACAGTTATAAATGTTTATGCATCTGACATTGGAACAACTAAATATATAAAGCAGATATTAACCGATCTGAAAGGAGAAATGGAGAACAATACAATAATAGCATGCAATACTAATAATATTAGCAATGCCTCACTTTTAACAACAAATAGATCACCCAGACAGAAAATCAATAAATATTGTACTTAAACTACACATTAGACCTAGTGGACCCAAAGGACATATATATCATTAGAACACCTCATCCAATGGCGACAGAATGCACGTTCTTCTCAAGTATGCACGGAGCGTGCTTCAGGACAGATAAATCAACAAGAAAAGCCAGCAAGATAAGAGACTGAAGTTGCATCAAGTATCCTCTCCAACCACAGTGAAATGAGACCGTAAATCAATTACAAGAAGAAAATGGAGGATTCACAAATATATGGAGATTAAATAGCAGGCTACTGAGCAAGAAATGGGTCAAAGGAGAATTAAAAAAAGACATTTTAAAGTGTTTAGAGAAAAATGAAAATGGAAGCACAGCATTCTAAAATGCCCGTGATTTGCAAGCATAGTTCTAAGAGGGAAGTTTATAGCAATAAGAATGTGCATTAAGAAAAAAGACATAATTTCGTAGCAGTAAGAGAACAGACTCTGTATGATTTCAGTCTTTAGACCATGAGCTTTTTGCACCTAGCTTTATGTCCCTGGATATGTTTCAGTGTCTCCTAGTTTATAGTCTATGGGAACTCAAATAGAATTTGTATCCTACTGCTGCGTGAAAATTGTATAAATCTTAATTATGTTGAATTGGTTCATAGTGCATCTCAGGTTTGCTATATCCTTCTACTTCTCTGTATATTTATTCTATTAATTTTTGAGTCCTTGATATTGAAACTCCAACTAAAAATCTTAATTTATCTACTTTAAAAATAATTGTACCCAGATGTCTGTCAACAGACAAATGGATAAGAAAGCTGTGGTACATGTACACAATGGAATATTACTCAACCATAAAAAGGACTGCATTTGACTCAGTTCTAATGAGGTGGATGGACCTAGAGCCTATTACACAGAGTGAAGTAAGTTAGAAAGAGAAAGACAACTAGTATATATTAATACACACATATATATGGAATCTAGAAAGATGGTACTGATGAGCCTATGTGCAGGGCACCAGTGGAGGCGCAGACACAGACGACAGGCCTGCGGACTCGGAGGGCGGGGGGAGAGGGCGGGGCCATCTGAGGAAGCAGCACAGGAGCCGAGCACCGCAGCTCGGAAGACAGACAGCTGGTGGGGACCTGCTGCCTGACGCAGGGAGTTCAGATCCCGCGCTCCGTGCCAACCCA
>NW_011478254.1:171580-174675 GCF_000754665.1 Bison bison bison | reverse complement strand
AGGTTCCAGAGGGAGGGGACATATGTATCAGTTCAGTTCAGTCGCTCAGTCGTGTCTGACTCTTTGCAACCCCGTGGACCGCAGCCCGCCAGGCCTCCCTGCCCATCACCAACTCCCAGAGTCCACCCAAACCCATGTCCATCGAGTCGGTGATGCCATCCAGCCATCTCATCCTCTGCCGTCCCCTTCTCCTCCTGCCCCCAATCCCTCCCAGCATCAGGGTGTTTTCAAATGAGTTAGCTCTTCGCATTAGGTGGCCAAAGTATTGGAGTTTCAGCTTCAACATCAGTCCCTCCAATAAACATTCAGGCTGATCTCCTTCAGAATGGACTGGTTGGATCTCCTTGCAGTCCAAGGGACTCTCAAGAGTCTTCTCCAACACCACAGTTCAAAAGCACCAAATCTTCGGCACTCAGCTTTCTTTGTAGTCCAACTCTCACAACCATACATGACCACTGGAAAAAATATGTATACCTATGGCCAATTCATGTTGATATTTGGCACAAACTAACACAACATTATAAGGCAATTATCCTCCAATTAAAAATAAATAAAATTTTAAAAATCATAGTATGTAGTGGAATTATATGTAACTTTATTCTGTGTTTTCCAAGTCTCCTGTAAATGTGTTACCATACTTTCATAACTTAAAATATTAAAAAAAAGAAAAAGAAATATTTAAAGTAAACAACTAAATTTACACCTCAAAGAACTTTACACCTCAAGGAACTTTACATCTCAAGCAGAATAAACTAAGCCCAAATTTAGTAGAAGGAAGGAAATAAAGATCAGACCAGACTCGAATTAAATAGAGACTACAAAGATCAGATAGCTTCACTGTTGAATTCTATCAGACATTCAGAGAAGAATTAACACCAATCGTCCTCAAACTCTTCCAAAAAAATAGAAACAGGAAGAAATGCTTCCAAATTGATTTTATGAGACCAACATTACCCTGATACCAAAACCAGAAAAAGGCATTACAAGAAAAGAAATCACAGGCCAATATCCTTGCTTAACATAGATGCAAAAATCCTCAGTAAAATACAAGCAAATTCATTTAAAGAATACTTTGAATAGATTACACACCATGATCAAGTGGGATTTTTTTTCAGTAATGTAACAGTGGCTAAACATTGACAGGTTAATTATTGTGAATCATCACATTAGCAGAAATGAATGATAAAGATAATATTGTCACCTCAATTGATGCAGAGCAAACATCTGACAAAATTCAACATACTTTTACAACAAAAATTCTCATCCAACTAGGTACAGAGGGAATGTATCTCAATAATAAAGGCCAGGTATGAAAAGCCTACAGCTAACATCATCCTCATGGGTGAAACGCTGAAAGCTTTATCTCAAAGACCAGGAGCACAAACGATGTCCATTCTCACCACTTTTACTCAACGTGGTACTGGAAGCCCTGGTCAGAGCAATTAGGCAAGAAAAAGAAATAGAAGGCATCCAAATCAGAAAAGAGGAAGTAAAATTGTTTCCACTTGCAGATAACATGATACTAGACAGAGAAAACCTACAAGAGTCTGCCAAAATAAAGAAAAATGGTTAGAACTAAAAATGCCGTGACCGCACCCTCCCCCTTGAGCCCCGGGTAGGCGCGCTGCCTCCGTTCCTCCTGCAAAGGCTGCAGGAGGAATGGAGAGAGAAATGTTTCTCTCAGAAACAGAGAATGAACCTGTGAGCAGGTCGCGGGGCGGGGGAAGCAGTTACCATCCTGGACGTGTCCTGCGAACGGGGCTGAGACACAGAGACTCGGGCAGCTGGGATGGGCTCTGCGTCTGCCACCAAGAGCAGTGTGGGCAGAGAAAGCCAGCCTGGGAGCAGGACGACCCAGAAGGGCCTGTGGTGTAGGGCCCTCCCGTCAGTGGTGGCAACCAGCATGCCGGGGTTTGGTTGGTTAAAACCACGACCCCCAGGAAGTGAGTGGGGTGACTTGGGGAGTAAATAAGAGACAAAAGCTTTTGTGGAAAAAAAAAAAAGAAGAAGAAGAACAGACTTTGTTTACTGGCCGCTTAGAGAAAGTGTGTAGACAATGACTTTTACTGGTAACAACCAGGATGACTAGTTGTGGACAAAAGCCATTTCGCCCACTTTTGTACGTTCAGGGAAATACCCCAGAAACTGAAGGTCTTGACCCTGGAAGACGTTTTGATTCCAGGGAATGAATGAAGCATGGAAGTCTGGACTTGGAAAAAGCCTAATACATCTTAATTTAAAAACTCCTATTTTAGTGCCAGGGTCCAGCCCCGGCTGATCCAGGGTATTCGAAGGGGAGACGGCTTCGGCGAGAATCAGGATACAATAGCTTCAATTAGACATTAATTAGAGATGTAAAGAGTAATAGAATAAGGATAGCTCAGTAGGAAAATTCAGTGGAGAAAAGAGGCTGAGTAGCTTGGTTTACACGGGAGACCAATAAAACTTCAAGACAAGAAGCTTGCACCACTTACGTAGGCTGCAGGCGTCCTTCCGTTCTCCCGAAGGAGAGGAGACACTGAGGCCTCCCCGGTCGGATCTTAGAAGCCCAGGCATAATTAGTAAGCATGGTGGGTTCCGCGCTCCAGATGGAGACTCAGCCAGAGTGAGAGAGAGAACGACATGGGGAGACCAGTATTTCGAGAAACTGATCCCAATTCTTTATTTTCCAGAGTCTGTTTTTATACACTGAGATGTTATACAAAAGTCACGTGGGGTCAGCAGTCCTGACTTTTATCAAAGTCAGGTGCTTCATACAAATGTATACAGAGGTCTTAGGGGTGTTACATCATCTTCTGGCCAGGAGGGCCTGCTGACAATTTATGACCCTCTCCTTGTGACAGCGGTCAGTCAACCAGGACACTTATTTCTCCAGGGGTGATTATTCTTAAAACAGACGCCACCCAAATGAAGTTACATTCCTATAGGGTGAGGGTGTAGTGGGTTTTAGTTAAGGAAATAATTTACTTAGCCTAAGGTCTAATGTGATTTATATCAAAGGTTAATACTTATTTCTTCTATATATTCATTAATGTGTGTAAGGGCAAGGGATGTGGAGTCTTAGCAACAAACATTGGCTCAACAAATGAAAAACC
>NW_011478254.1:171157-171480 GCF_000754665.1 Bison bison bison | reverse complement strand
CTGAGGCTCGATCCCGCCTTTGCGTATGTCGAGCCTCCTTCCTCATGACCTTTGCCATGGGCGGAGTGCCTCACGCAGGCCCCCAACATTTTAGTGCAAAGCAGCTACTTGGTAAGTATTGGCCAAGTAAGTGAAAGAAAAAGATTTGAGGACAATTTTATTAATTTAAAAATTTTATCAGATGGTTGAGGAAAAACACAGCTCATAAGTTCACTGTTTTAGATATCTCTTCATAAGTGCTTCTATGTTAGTAAATATCTGAAGAAAGTCAAGAAGCCTGGAAAGGAAACTATGGTCCAAGGTGGCAGGTTGAAAAACAGAGA
>NW_011478254.1:170667-171057 GCF_000754665.1 Bison bison bison | reverse complement strand
TGAAAAACCCTTCACCAATACAATTTCTAATCAGCCCACTATACTTATACTAGTGGTTTTTCAACTTTTTCTAAGGGAACCTGTTTTTTAGAAGGTTTAAAGCATCTTGTGCCTCTCACGGTTGGGAGGCTGTGAGCAATCACATGTGGCCAGACAAGCCTGTCAGGCAGGCTAGAGAACCTTCAGAGGAGTTTGTAGGTTGAAAGACTCCTATCACGCCCAGGAATTATTATTAACTGGAGCTCTAAGTTAACTCCTTCTCCGAAAGAGGTGGTGGGGGACAGCCCCCCGTAAATTCAGAGGTGGAGGGAAGAGCACAAAGTAGTAAAGCAGGCAGGCTCTGGTTATGGGGGTAGATGCTCGAGAATTTCCAGGGGGACTCCTGAGGCT
>NW_011478254.1:169601-170567 GCF_000754665.1 Bison bison bison | reverse complement strand
GTAGACTCTTACAGTCTCAGAGTGTCCCCTCATAAAATTCTCACTCATTACAAAAGGGCAAAGAATGACCTGGCAGTGGGGAAGTCTGGCTGATACCACCTCCATCACATGATCACAGCGAGTACAAGCCAAGGGATGGGGCACCTGTTCGGGGAAGGCACAGCGTCATCTCTGTGACGCTTCTTCCAGAAATGCATGTCCTGTGTTTGGACACGAGGGAACCCAGAGAAACCCAAACGCAAAATAGTTCTCAACCTGAACTGAAAACTAAGTCATCTGAGCGTCTCGGTGTGGACACAGGGGAACACCAGAGAAACCCAAACCCAGAACAGTCCACAGTCTACAGTCATCTGAGATCTGTGTGTGGACAGGAGGTAACACCAGAGAAACCCAGACCCAGGAACAGTCCTCAATCTACAGTCATCTGAGCATCTGTGTGGACACAAGTGAACACCAGAGAAACCCAAACCCAGGAACAGTCCACAGTCTGCAGTCATCTGAGCATCTGTGTGGACACGAGGAAACACCGGAGAAAACCAAACCCAGGAACAGTCCACAGTCTACAGTCATCTGAGCATCTGTGTGGACACGAGGAAACACCGGAGAAAACCAAACCCAGGAACAGTCCACAGTCTACAGTCATCTGAGCATCTGTGTGGACACGAGGAAACACCGGAGAAAACCAAACCCAGGAACAGTCCACAGTCTACAGTCATCTGAGCATCTGTGTGGACACGAGGAAACACTAGAGAAAACCAAACCCAGGAACAGTCCACAGTCTACAGTCATCTGAGCGTCTGTGTGTAGACAGGAGGGAACACCAGAGAAACCCAGACCCAGAAATAGTCCAATATCTACAGTCATCTGAGCATCTATGTGGACACAAGTGAACACCAGAGAAACCCAGACCCAGGAACAGTCCTCAATCTACAGTCATCTGAGATCTGTGTGTGAACACAAGTGAAC
>NW_011478254.1:162145-169501 GCF_000754665.1 Bison bison bison | reverse complement strand
GCCTGGAAAGGAAACTATGGTCCAAGGTGGCAGGTTGAAAAACAGAGACTGTGATCCCTGGAGTTGTGCAGTGTACATCCTGTGCAACTGTGCATAGCAATCTGTACAGAGTCACTTATGTTTGAGTTAGTATTCAAGAGCCGTAGGGAGTTGTGTCTGCGGACACCTGGTACAGAACTCAAATGGGTTAAGGAAGGTGTCTATGTGGGGTGTGGATGGCAACCCAGAGTGGAGTATCAGAACCAAAGCAAGGTGAGGGTAGCTGCTCAGGAGAGCAGCAGTGGCGATGGGAGACTTGTCACACAGAGAGAGGACAGAGCAAACTGGTGAAGAACCTGACATTATGACCCTGCAGGTCGAAGAAGGAGTTCATGACTGTGGAAAGAGAGAAGACTAGAATGGACCATTCAGTGCTGATTTAAAATTGGAGATATCGGTGGCAGTCATGGCTTCATCATATGCAGAGAGATGTGGACGTGAGTGTTGTGCGTGGGTGTGCGCTCAGTTGTGTCCAGCTCTGCGACTCCATGGACTGTAGCCTGACAGGCTCCTCTGCCCATGAGATTTCCCAGGCAAGAACACTGGAGTGGGTTGACATTCCCTTCTCCAGGGGATCTTTCCAACCCAGGGATCAAACCCAGGTCTCCTGCACTGCAGGCAGATTCTTTATCATCTGAGCCCCCAGGAAATGCAGTGGTGCTGCGAGCCCATGTGTTAGTTTCCAGGTAGCTTCTCCACCACAAGGAGCCAAACTTGGAGAAACGGCAGATCCCAGGGCTGGAGCTGGGAAGTTGCAGAGTGGGCTGAAAACAGGAAGTGAAGAAATGCTCAGACGATGATATAACGTCAAAAGGGTGTAGGCTCAGCTTGCAAGGGCTCAAGTTGGTTGAACCTGAAGAGACTTTTACATGAAAACAAATATGTTATTATCTTTATTCTTTAATTGGAGGAAGATTGCTTTACAATGTAATGATGTTACTATTAATGAAAATAATAATAGGTTATTCAGTAACCCACTGAATAAAATAGGAATCCATGAGCCTGTTCTGACATAAGTAAACAGGGAGATGAGAATGCTTCTGGAGGAAGAACAGCAGACAGGTGGATGGCAGCGTGACCATCGGGGGCCCTCACAGTAATAAGTAATCCAGGAAATCCCCGTGTACGTGGGAACCGGCTCAGGGTCTGATGAGAGTAGACTCTTACAGTCTCAGAGTGTCCCCTCATAAAATTCTCACTCATTACAAAAGGGCAAAGAATGACCTGGCAGTGGGGAAGTCTGGCTGATACCACCTCCATCACATGATCACAGCGAGTACAAGCCAAGGGATGGGGCACCTGTTCGGGGAAGGCACAGCGTCATCTCTGTGACGCTTCTTCCAGAAATGCATGTCCTGTGTTTGGACACGAGGGAACCCAGAGAAACCCAAACGCAAAATAGTTCTCAACCTGAACTGAAAACTAAGTCATCTGAGCGTCTCGGTGTGGACACAGGGGAACACCAGAGAAACCCAAACCCAGAACAGTCCACAGTCTACAGTCATCTGAGATCTGTGTGTGAACACAAGTGAACACCAGAGAAACCCAAACCCAGGAACAGTCCTCAATCTACAGTCATCTGAGATCTGTGTGTGAACACAAGTGAACACCAGAGAAACCCAGACCCAGGAACAGCCCACAGTCTGCAGTCATCTGAGATCTGTGTGTGGGCAGGAGGGAACACCGGAGAAACCCAGACCCAGGAGCAGTCCTCAACCTGCAGTCATGAGTGTCAAGGGGAAGACTGAGATGCTAACCGAAGGTGGAGGAGACTGGGGACGTGAGCGCGGCCTGTGACTCTGGAGCTGACCCGTTTTGCTCTGAACGACCTTACAGGCAAGTGGTAACACTCGAGGATTAGAAGGTGGGCGTGGATCTGGGTGAAGTGCACAGGTTCTGACTCTCCCTGCCTTGGCATTCCATCCATCCCCACCACTGCTTCCTAAGAGCGCAAATTGGCCACAGAAAGTTTCTTCACATTTTCTGCCACTTAGAGAGGTAAGACATGATGATGATAAGGAAAATGGTAAAATAGTATGTTCGTAAAGGAGAGAAACATAAAAGAGGGTTTGGAAGAAATTATTTAACAAGAATAGGAGATGAGAGACATATGTTTGTTGGCTGAATGGTACAGCCAGTGGAATCAATATTTTATTTTTATCATCACTGTCTGTTTAATGTCAGACATTACCTTGATTAACCTTTTATTTTTATTTATTAAAATTTTAATATTTGACATACACTGGTTCTGAAGCACTAACATACAGAAACAAGCAAAACCACTGAAAACCTTGTTCTTGACAGCTCCTATCGAATGCCCTAATGTGACAGCTGCTTAGAAATTTAATTATAAGAAATAATAAGGTTAAGTGTGGGAGTGGTCAGCTTACTCAGAGTAGACCTCAAACCGGCACCTTTTCTTAGGAAGGTGGGAGAGAAAGCAAGCAGATGAAAGATTCAGCCCTTCTTTCTAACAATTGAAACTCTGTTTTTAATTAATAATTCTGGCAATCCAATATGTGATATTAGATGCCGGCAGGCAATATTTCTAAATAACCAGATCTCGATATGTATTAACAGAAGTAATTGCCATGAATAAATCTTTGTTAGCGTATTCACACTGAATCTCCAAACTCCTGGCATCTGGCTTCACATACTCACCTTCGCAATTCAAATGTACTTTTTTTTTTCTATAATAGTTGATGGTTCTTATTAAAATATCACCAATTCTACAATATTGTTCTGTTTTGCTCTAGTAGGGAGAAAGTAGATCTACTTTACTCTTTCAGAATAAATGAATTTGTGATTAGCATTGGTTTTTCACAACATGCAAGAAGCCTTCTTTCCAAGTGGCTTTTCTGTTTACTGTGCTAGGATCCCACTGGCATCCTTGAAATTGTGTATTTCAACAAACAAGAAGAAAAACATTTAATTGTAAAGTATGTTTCGAAAGTATTAAAAAAATATTTATTAAGGCAGAAGGATACGTTTATCCCAAAATGAAGTTGTGACAATGTTTATGTATCTCATAAGTTCTGTCTTGGTCTGGGGCTCATTAGGAGCACCCTCTGATTCTAGTGGACGTGTTCTACAGCCTGGTGGGTAGAAGCAGTGAATGTAAAGTAAGTCATCTGGATACAAGAACGTGGGGGAAATCGTGTCACTTGCTACAGCATCTCTTGGTCTTCTGGCTGAATGAATGTTTTATTGGTGATGAAATGTGATTCGTAAATGGACCAGTCTTGCTGTCTTCTTTCAAGCTGAATGTCTTTTTTGGCTCTTACTAATTTTTTTTTCAGCAATGGCAGATATTGTCAAAAGATAATTTACAAGTTTATGATAGTGAAAGATGACCTTGAGACCTCCTTGGAAGGGATATTCCTACGCTGTACAGTTCTCAGTCCTCTTGGAGGGGGTGGAGTGGGAATCAGAACAAAAGGTCTGTTTTTTCTGAATCAGTGTGTGCTCGTCAGTAAAGGAGCACAGTCATGGGGACCTCTCAGGAGGCTGAGCACCAGAGATGAGGTATACACCGTGTGCATACAGCAAGCGCCTAATAGATAACCCAGTTACCATCTTTGCAGGCTCTCCCAGTTCCAACATGCATCGTTCTACCCTGATGAAAAATTTCAAAGTTTGAGTGAATTTTGGTTTTAAAGAGGAGGAGACTTGAACATGCATTGACACAGTCTCCCCGCCAGCGGGTTCATCACTGAACCCACGCCGTTACTTCCGGAAGGATGCGAGGAATGCGAATGCAGGAACTTCTGAACGTCACGAGTGTCGGGTGTCATGCAGACAGGTGTGTGTCACAGCGCGTCTCTACAGAATTGACGCTTCCTGAGAGGAACGTGTCAGCTTGCAGTCTATCTTAGTAGGACTCCCTGCTTCCTGCTTGGTGGGAGGGTTATCGGTTCTCTGGGGAGAGTTTTTAGGAGGTCTGGCTGAAAGACAGATGTGCCATGGGACCTTCATCTGGAGCTGGAGGAGTCCCACAGGGGCACGGGGAAGCACCGCCCTCTCCCTGGGTCCTGACATGGCTCCGAGGCTGACCGACTCCCTTCCAGTGGGTGGGCCCATGGACCTGCCTGGGATGGAGGCAGCCAGGTGAGCGCCCAGGAGCCAGGCAGAGGGTCTCTGAGGGCCCCCTGAGGACAGCTCTGGAGTTAGGAAGTCACTTCTCATAGCAGCTTGAGTTCCTACAGCCCTTCAGAGAGCACCCGGGTCCTCTCCATCGGTGCTTTCATGGCCAAGAGCACTCAGAGCGCAGCCAGCTGCATGGCTTTGAAAAGACACAAAGGAGTCGGAGGGTGGGAGGCGAGTCTTCCGCTGTCAGAAGGGCTGTGCTCTTGGCGATGTTCCTGGGCACCCAGGCATCTGGGTTGAAGTTCCTTACCCCAGGGAGGAAGGCCCCACTCTGTCTGGCCTCTCACACATGGCGTAGTGAAAGTGAAAGTTGCTCTATTGTGTCTGACTCTTTATGACCCCATGGACTGTATATAGTCCATAGAACTCTCCAGGCCAGAATGCTGGACTGGGTAGCCTCTCCCTTCTCCAGTGCGTCTTCCCAACCCAGGGATGAACCCAGGTCTCCCACATTGCAGGCTGATTCTTTACCACCTGAATGATCAGGGACGCTGTTAGAACACAGAAGCCCTTTGAACCTAAGAGGCACACGAGAAGAGTGTGTCGTGATAGAAAAGATAGTGTGGCTTCTCTTGATGGTTGCCAAAATCAATAATTTATTGCCCTGAGATTTGCAGGGGCAAAGTTAGTTTATAAAGAAAAATACAATTTAAATAGGTTTTAGATGTTAAAAACCACCATCAATTTTTAAAGCATACGAGGGTTTTAATTAACCACGCTGTTAAATTTGCACTTGACATCAAGGAGGGCAATTAACATCCCACCGGAATGTCTCCTGGGTACCAATGTCAGAGACACTGGGCACAGAGACCGACGTCAACCGTGTGGTTCAGCAGACCTATGTCTGAAACTCAGTGCTGACCACTATGCTCCATTTCAAGGCATCTGTCTAGGGCCATCCCGGGACCACGTCAGGCTGGAGTGATCTTGGATGGTTAGAAGGCAATGGGACGCTTCTATTGCATAGCCCACTGGCCCTCTGTCTTACTCAGCTGGCTGACCACAGCTCCGGCTGAGCTCGGCTCTCTGCAGCTCTTGTGCCCACACGATGACTGTGCCTAGAAAAGGACGTGTCGTTACTGGTCTCACTTGAAATTCACAGCTGCTCACATGTGCTGTCTGGCGGTCATGCCATTCTCTACCTCGTCTGTTCTCCCTTGCTCCTGGATGGCTGTTTACTCGTCTTCCTCTCTTGTCAAAGCTCTGATGCCTCTTTTTCCATTTTCAGTCTCAGCTGATGACCTGGTTTCCTTTTGTACTGTGAACAAAGGAACAATCAGAAAAGAACTGGCAAGAGTGCCCACGGCCACATCGCCTGCGTGTGGTGCTCGTGGGCGCTACTGAGGAAGTCCCTTGCCAGCCCCCAGCCTCCTCTGTCCACACAAAGTGGAGGGGAGTGCTCCTCCCTTCTCCTCCTTGCAGCAATGACATCTCCCTCCTCAGTGGATCATGCCCACCAGTATGTAAAGACCACTCATCTCTCCCATCTTAACAACAGATGTTTGGATTCCAGCGTCATCTCCAGCTCCTGCCCATTTCTCTCGTTCCCCTTGGGCAAGCTCCCTGAAGCGAGGGTTTGCATTCTCTCCTGTCTCCCACTCTCTTCCAGTTAGGCTCCTCTACCGCTCAGAGACCTTACTTTGCCAACAAGGTCCGTCTAGTCAAGGCTATGGTTTTTCCCATGGTCATGTATGGATGTGAGAGTTGGACTATGAAGAAAGCTGAGCACCAAAGAATTGATGCTTTTGAACTGTGATGTTGGAGAAGACTCTTGAGAGTCCCTTGGACTGCAAGGAGATCCAACCAGTCCATTCTGAAGGAGATCAGCCCTGGGATTTCTTTGGAAGGAATGATGCTAAAGCTGAAACTGCAGTACTTTGACCACCTCAAAGCGAAGAGTTGACTCATTGGAAAAGACTCTGATGCTGGGAAGGATTGGGGGCAAGAGGAGAAGGGGACGACAGAGGATGAGATGGCTGGATGGCATCACAGACTCGATGGACGTGAGTCTGAGTGAACTCCGGGAGTTGGTAATGGACAGGGAGGCCTGGCGTGCTGTGATTCATGGGGTCGCGAAGAGTCGGACACGACTGAGCGACTGAACTGAACTGAACTGAACCGCTCAGCAAACACTGTAACGGTTGCAGCGATCGCTGCTGAGTCTGGTGCTCACTCCTCTCCGTTCGAGGCTGCTTGGTCTGCTGGCAGGGTTGACACAGTTGATTCATTTCCCCTTCTTGAAATACATATGTGCTTGGCCTCCAGGTCTCAGGCCCCGGACCTCTTCTCTTATCCATCTATGCCCTCTCCCTTGGTGATCTCATCCACCCAAGAGCTCATGGCTCCTAAATTTACTTCTCCAGCCAGCGCTGTCCTCGGAGCTTTATATTCAGGTAAGCAATTATTTGTTGTATTGATGTTTCCACTGGAATAGTCTAATAGGCATCTCTTACTTCTCAAGCTCCTAATAAGTTTCCTGATATTCTCCTCCACCCTCAACCTGCTTCTTCTGCAATTTTATATAATCAAATCCATCCACGGATGCTTTTGAACTGTGGCATTGGAGAAGACTCTTGAGCATTCCTTGGACAGAAAGGGGATCAAACCAGTCAACCCTAAAGGAAATCAACTCTGAATATTCACTGGAAGGACTGATGCTGAAGCAGAAGCGCCAGTACTTTGGCCACCTGATGCAAAGAGCCAACTCATTGGAAAAGACCCTGATGCTGGAGAAGATTGAGGGCAGGAGGAGAAGAGGGTGATAGAGGATGAGATGGTTGGATGGTATCACCCACTCAATGGGTATGAGTTTGAGCAAACTCTGGGAGATGGTGAAGGACAGGGAGGCCTGGTGGGCTGCAGTCCATGAGGTCACAAAGAGTTGGACATGACTGAGCGACTGAACAGCAAGAAATCCATAAAGAAGGTTGAGTGCCGAACAATTGATGCTTTCAAATTGTGGTGCTGGGGAAGACTCTTGAGAGTCCCCTGGACAGTGAGGAATCAAACCAGTCAATCCTAAAGGAAATCAACCTGAATATTCATTGGCAGGACTGATGCTGAAGCGGAAACTCCAATACTCTGGCCACCTGATTCGAAGAACTGACCCATTGGAAAAGACCCTGATGCTGGGAGGGATTGGGGGCAGGAGGAGAAGGGGACGACAGAGGA
>NW_011478254.1:157623-162025 GCF_000754665.1 Bison bison bison | reverse complement strand
GGTCCGTGGGGCTGGACGTGACCTAGTGATGGAAGGGCAGCAATGCTTGACTGTGCCGTCCGTGGGGCTGGACATGGCCTAGTGATGGAAGGGCGTCCGTGGGGCTGGACATGACCGAGTGACGGAAGGGCGTCCGTGGGGCTGGACGTGACCTAGTGATGGAAGGGCAGCAATGCTTGACTGTGCCGTCCGTGGGGCTGGACATGGCCTAGTGATGGAAGGGTGTCCGTGGGGCTGGACGTGACCTAGTGACGGAAGGGCGTCCGTGGGGCTGGACGTGGCCTAGTGATGGAAGGGCGTCCGTGGGGCTGGACGTGACCGAGTGACGGAAGGGCGTCCGTGGGGCTGGACGTGACCGAGTGACGCAGGGCAGCAATGCTTGACTGCTCAGGTCAGACACCTGGAGTCGCCTTTAGTGCTTCTGTTCCTTTCAAATCCTACATCCAGTCTGTCAGCAAATCTCACTGCCTGTATCTCTGATGTAGGCACATCATATCTTACTGGGATGTTCTTCCTAACTCCACCTAGGTCCCCTTCATCTACATTTCACATTGCCCCCAGAGTCATCTTCTTAAAATGTAAGTCAGACAGCCCTTAACATGCAGTGTCACTCAAAACCTTCCGGAAGTTTCCCATCTCCCCCGAGGAGAAGGTGAAGTCATGGCAGCAGACTGGAAGGCTCCAGAACCTGGCCCCTCAGCCGCTTGGACCCCAACAGTCCCCCCGTTTCCCAGGCTCACTCCTGCCACATGACCTCCCAGGTTTCCCCTGAATGTGTCGGGTGGGCGTCTGTCTGTGTCAGGGACACCGTGTCCTTAAACGCCCCTCTCCCAGGGACACCTTTCCTGATGGGTGATCGCTGGCTGACCTGTCTGCCTGATTTTCCCCAAGGCACTTATCACCATCTACCGTATTGTACACCGTTTTGTTTATTTATTTTGTTCATGCCCATGTCTCGCAACTGGAATGTAAACCCCATAAAGTGAAGGATTTTATCTGTTTCTGTCACAGCTACAACACTTTGGCCTAGAAAGCTTCTCAGCACATAATGGAGCTCAGTAAGTATTTGCTGAAAGCATAAATGAATTGTGGTTTAATTTTCAAATCCACTGCTCCTGATTTATAGGCTCTGGAGAAAACTACGAAAACATCCTTGTGTGCTTGTTACTTTCCCTCAGGAAAATGCTTTGCCAAAATCATTTGTCAGGATTAAGAAAAAGGATAAATATGAAAAGTTGCTTCTACTTTTATTAGACATGTTAATTGACATTAACAATACTACATATAGTCATGTGGAAAAGAAAGCAGACGGCTGGACAAACCAAGGAGGAAGCTTCTCTTTTCTTGCCCATCAGGGTCACCGGTGTTTCTCTCAAGGGCCAGTTTAGGACTTTCCACAGAGGGGTTTGTGGCTCGACTCATTCTATTCTAGGTTTCAGAGAAGGTACCCCAGATTCCTCTCAAATTATAGGATTGTCCCCAGACTGAACAGTTGCTCTGGGGGTACAGATGCTCACAGGTCAGGTTACGACGTCACGGCTGCAAACTATAGACCATGGTGACATTCCTCCTTTACGGCTGGGTTACGCCTTCTTTTGGAGCTGACCACTGACCTACATTATTTGCGATGTGCTGATTCTCTATTTATCATTTTTACTTTTAAAGCATAGTCATGTGGTTGTTTTTTTTTTTACGCTTTTTGTTCTTTACAGTCCAGAATGTGAGTAGTTGTCTATAAAGTTCATTAGGTATTATGTGGAACTTTTCAGAGAACTTTATAATCATTCTGATTAATTTGTAATTTCCAAGAAGAATAAAAAATATTCCACAGACCAATAATTCTGAAACAAGAAAAAAAAATTTTCTCTAAAATTGAAATTATTAAGTGACCTAGTTGCATAAGCTTGCCTTCCTTCCCCCGTCTTATTTTCTGCCTTTCTATGACTTGAGGTATGTACTGGAGGAATAAAGTTTGTGGTGAGGCGCTCACCACACCGCCCAGCACGTGGGCACAGAATGAGCGCCAGGACACCCGAGGAGCAGGCACTAAAAATTCAGCCTCCGGGCCACTTCCGTCAGTACAAAGCCCGGGGGTTTACCCTGGCGAAGAGGAGTCTGAAGATTTAAGAGACCCGAGCTTCACGAGGGACAGCTCTGCGGCCCTTCATTTGTGGAATAAGGAGCTACTCCTCTGCCGGTAAGTTTTTATTTCATCTCGGAATTTAGAAAACGTTGTGTCCCTGTTGTGTCGACTGGTTAGTGTGTTGAAGGTAAAATAGTGTTGAGAAGCTCCGTATCGTCCCGTCAGACACTGGTCCTCACTTAGACCTCCTAGTCACGCCCTGGGGAGAGGAGGAGAGACACTGGCTGGTTGAGTCCAGGACGTGCTGGCTGCTGTTCCAGAGATGTCACCGTTACTGCTTATGTAATCTCACTCCAGTGTTCTTGCCTGGAGAATCCCAGGGACAGGGGAGCCTAATGGGCTGCCATCTATGGGGTCGCACAGAGTCAGACACGACTGAAGCGACTTAGCAGCAGCAGCAATCTTACGTTGTATTCTAACTGCAGTCCTGGGAGCAGGTGTGATTAAAGAGTTAGAAAAAGCCACTCCATCCATGCTAGCGTGGAGGGAGCAGAGTCCCTTCAAGCCTCCAGGACCTGCTGACGCTGACCAGCCCTTGTGAAAAGGCTGTGGAAACACTGGCAAAGAACCTAATAAGCCACCGCCACCTTTGAATGAGCGATCTCACAGTTGAGCCTTGACTGTGAAGGAGAAACAGACTCTACAGACCCAAACCAGATGTGGTCTCCTTAACTTACTCTTTGCACCTGTGCTGGGCTGCATCATGCACAGAACAGGGTGCTGGTGGGTTAAAATGCAGATGGGGCGCAGGCCTGGTGGAGGGGAGGGTGCTGGCCTGGGTGACCCATGGTAGGAACTGCCCTAGAGCACAGGGTGGTGTCTAGGTGAGGGGACGGGGCAGAGCTGCTCCCATGCAGAGGGGGCACTTAGGGACGGGGCAGGGAGACGGGCAGAAGGCCAGGCGGCCTGGAGCCAGCTCCACAGGAGAGCAGGGCCCGCGGTGGGTGTGCCCCTATGGGTGGACGTGCTCGTGGGTCTGCTTCAAGGGGCTGGACGGTGCTGCCCTTCATGGGAAGACGTTCTTGTGACACAACCATCTTTCAAGTGAAAGTGACAAATAGGTGGTGATGAGTTTCACTCTGCTGTGGGTTCATGCATTTATGTCATTAAAAAATACTGCCATTCCGTTCATATGACAGCACCGAGGCATTGGCCTTAATCTTTGGCTCGGTCTTCTCTTATTAAACACATCAAACCTCCTGAGCCCTCACTTACCTAGAGGTCTCTTATCGAATAGCATCAACCCTCTAAGACAAACTGAGAAAGAGGAAATTAACAAAAAAGAGCCTCTGCAGCTAAAATAGATGCCACAGAGCCCATCCCCCACAGCTTTTCTCCCAGGGGAGACCCTCAGGGGCTCATCGAGATGCACTGACTCTTATTTTAGGTGCTGTTCTGATAAGTAACACTGTTTGGTTTTCCAGGGCAGAGCTCAGAGAAGCAAAACGTTTCCAAGTGGGAAGGTCGCTGCTGAGTGAGACCCCGGGAGGAACGAGGCAGGGGAGAGGATGAGGTTGGGTGGAAACACCCTAGAACACAGAGAGGACAACTCAGTGTGCTAAACTTTGGGGCCATATAGGGCACAGCAGACGGCCCCAGGCATCTGCGTGGCCCCTGCAGAGGAGAAAATCACATCCACAGGGGTGACCACAAAGGAATTCAGAGGCAGGGCTGGAGGACGGAGATTTTACTAGAAGGAGCGTTTGAGCAAGAACCTTATAAATCAGATCTGAAATTTTAGAACACTTAGTCCTGGAGCTGATCGACCTCAGTTGAAAGAGAATTCAGAATTACCTTCCCCCAAGAGCAAGGTGAGTCAGACACCGTCGTGTTCCTTCATTAGGTCCACTCGGCCTGTGGGGCTCACAGCGGCGGACGAGGTCGCAGGATCCAAAGAGGAGGCCTTACTGGGGAGGACCAAGGTCTAGGATGCACAGTCCTTTGTGCTTTTTACAGGAGCTTTGGGAGTCGAGTGAGGAGCTGGAGGCCTGAGAAAGAGACCAGGTAACAAAGAAAAGATGGGGATGTCGAGGCGGAGGAGGGAGCAGTCTGGGCGGAAGGTGAGGAGGGACACGGCGGAGCAGTGCTGAGACAGGGAGCAGTGGCCGTGGGCCTGGGGGCGCGGGCACAGGGACCGGGGCGGGTCCTGGGCGGGCAGACGCAGGGCAGGGTCCCCCGCCGCCATCGGGGGTCCCCAGGGTGGGGGTGGGGCCAGGCCTCTACACGACCCTCCTCAGCGTCCTTCTCCCGGATGGAATC
>NW_011478254.1:157015-157523 GCF_000754665.1 Bison bison bison | reverse complement strand
GCACTCGGCTTCATCACGCAGCACCCAGCCGCGGGAGCCGTGGCTCTTGGACTGAGTTGCGCTGAGTCACGTGCGGTCTCCCTGGATCAGGGATGGAACGCGTGTCCCCTGCGGGAGCTGTGGCTCTTGGACTGAGTTGCGCTGAGTCACGTGCGGTCTCCCTGGATCAGGGATGGAACGCGTGTCCCCTGCGGGAGCTGTGGCTCTTGGACTGAGTTGCGCTGAGTCACGTGCGGTCTCCCTGGATCAGGGATGGAACGCGTGTCCCCTGCGGGAGCTGTGGCTCTTGGACTGAGTTGCGCTGAGTCACGTGCGGTCTCCCTGGATCAGGGATGGAACGCGTGTCCCCTGCGGGAGCTGTGGCTCTTGGACTGAGTTGCGCTGAGTCACGTGCGGTCTCCCTGGATCAGGGATGGAACGCGTGTCCCCTGCGGGAGCTGTGGCTCTTGGACTGAGTTGCGCTGAGTCACGTGCGGTCTCCCTGGATCAGGGATGGAACGCGTGTCCC
>NW_011478254.1:142687-156915 GCF_000754665.1 Bison bison bison | reverse complement strand
AGCCCCTCTCACCGGCAGAGGAGTCCTGTACCCGAAGGCTGGTCACGGCAGAGGAGGCCACGGCGGCCACCGGCTGTCTCAGTGACTGCCGCTGTGACAGCCGGGGAGCGGCCGGCTTGCTGTCGCATATCACGGCCCGGGCCTTTCTCATTTCTGTAGCAGCTTTATAAGTCAGCCTGGAGGTTCCCGTTACACAGACTGAGAAAGGAAGCTTGAATCTGGGTCACCGAGGAGCGCAATGAATCAGTGGCGGCCCCAGACTCTTCGCTCGGCCCCCACCGCGCCCCAGCGGGCACCGTCGGGAACTAAGGCTGGAGGTCCTTACTAAGGCTGGAGGGCTCGAGGAGGGAGGCTGTCGATGTTACTTGTGGGTTTATCTGACACCAGAATTATTCGCGTGGAGGTCCCCGCACGAAAGGATGTGTGGTTTTCAGGTTTGCTTCTGGCAGATAAACAGAGGTTTAGGAAACGGAAAGTCATGGTCTTGTGTGTGTAATTAAATGAAATGCCATGAAGCGGCTTGGCCTCCTTCGGCCTTTCTGTCGCTTTCCGGACTCTAACACAGGCTGCACCGTTCACACCCCTCCTCCCCTATCTGGCCGGCGGTGGCCTCTGCTCCCCAGCCGTGAGGTGGGGGGCCCCCTGGCCTCGGATGGGGGTCTGCAGGGGCCAGCACTGAGGCTGGCACAGAGCCTTCCCGCTCTGTTTTTCTTTGAGAATGGTGTGCAAGTGTCAGCCATCTATTTTTTAAAAAAATTTTATTTCCTTGGCCATCCTGGGTCTTCACTGCCGCTCAGGCTCTCTCTAGCTGTGCTTGAGCGTCTCCTGGCAGTTCCTTCTCTCGCCGTGGGGCTCGGCCTCAGGGCACTCGGCTTCATCACGCAGCACCCAGCCGCGGGAGCCGTGGCTCTTGGACTGAGTTGCGCTGAGTCACGTGCGGTCTCCCTGGATCAGGGATGGAACGAGTGTCCCCTGCAGGAGCCGTGGCTCTTGGACTGAGTTGCGCTGAGTCACGTGCGGTCTCCCTGGATCAGGGATGGAACGCGTGTCCCCTGCGGGAGCTGTGGCTCTTGGACTGAGTTGCGCTGAGTCACGTGCGGTCTCCCTGGATCAGGGATGGAACGCGTGTCCCCTGCACGCACTCGGCTTCATCACGCAGCACCCAGCCGCGGGAGCCGTGGCTCTTGGACTGAGCTGCGCTGAGTCACGTGTGATCTTCCTGGATCAGGAATGGAACGCGTGTCTCCTGCGGGAGCCGTGGATCTTGGACTGAGTTGCGCTGAGTCACGTGCGGTCTCCCTGGATCAGGGATGGAACGCGTGTCCCCTGCACTGGATTCTTTACCGCTGCACCACCAGGGAAGCCCCCTGCGCCTTCTTGATGTGAAACGGGGGTCTTTCTGTCTTCCCCACTCTGTGACCTAATTCTATCCGTTCTGGTAAAATTAGTCATGCCCTCGATGAAGAGTTTCAAAGTAAGTCTGAGAAAAGCCAGTCCCACTGGAAGGTAGCTTTAATGCTACTTGGAGCGCTTTCCTTGGTCATAATAATCTTGCACGGGTTTCCCTGTTCTGAACTGGGGGTCATATGCAACAACTCCTTTCACCATTTCCTGGATCTGATTTGAAGGAAAACAGCATGTTCACTGCTCAGGAAACCAACGTGAAAGCTGTGACTACAGGGGCACTCAGAGCGAGGAGATTATCAGGAGCTATCTAGCAGGTGTAATTTTCCGGTGGTTCACCTGAATGATATCTGCAACAGTTACTGCAACTAGCCCTTTTCCTGTTCTCAGAGACCGTTTAGTTGTACAACCACGTATCTCCTTACTAAGCACGTGGAAAGGCAAAGACGCAGAAACAAAGTTGCTCAAGTTACTCTTCTCGTGTCTCTACCTCCTGAGCCCCCGCTGTTACCATTTCAGTGTATTTCTGCCCCGCCCTGTGTTCCGGGAGGACTGTAGCTTTACAGTTTTGTCCTGTCCCTATTTTTGCTTAGAAGCTTTGGTAAGAATAAGGCTGATCTAGAATATCGTGCTCAGGGTTAGAACTTTAAAAGTTGGGGCACCATATAAAATTTTTGCAAAGTCTCTCTTCTCATGGGGTCAACCCACAACCTTGAAAACCTTCCTCTCCTCCCCCACTTTAGAGACACTAGGCTTTAGAAAAAGAGTGAATATTGGTTCTAGCCATGTCGTTTTTAAAATAGTGGCTGTGACCAGCATCTGGGACCCTCGCAGGGCACCAGTGTGTGTGTCTGGGTGATGGGGTCTCTTCCTTCTTGAGGAGCTCCGAAGTCAGCGGCCAGGAGGAGAGGATTCCAGACGCTCCGGCGTCCCTGAGGAGCCTGCCTCACCTCCCTGCTCCCCCCAGACCCGCCGGCTTTCCTGGAGCCTCGTACAGCCTGCCCCCGCCACCCTAACCCGAACCCCACGCCCCGTCCCTGTCCCCCTCCGCACACCCCTCTCCCACCCCATCACTCTTTCGGGTTCATGTCCCATTCTCCATCACCTCCCAGGACTCTGCTTTTTAGACCAGGTAGCCCCCTTTCCCTGGGCACTCGAGGCAGCAGAGGCATCCTGTCTGCAGCACATGCGGGGAGTTCAGAGGGAGGGAAGCCCAGACTCCATGGCCGGGTGGCCGGGGCGTCTGACCCCCTGCCCTTGCCTGTGGAGACTGCCTCCTCCTGCCCTCAGGTCCTCTGGCCCACGGCCTCCCTTCTGGCACGACTGAGAACAAGGCTGTTCCTTTTCCACGCCAGCACCTTCCCCGTGGTCCCCTCTCCAGCCCTGGGGTAGCCGGCCGCCCCTCCTTCCCGGTGCGTCCTGGTTCCAGGCCCCTCCTGCTCCCTGACTGTGCTCTGCGCTAAGCAGGCCTGCACGTGAAGGCTCCTGCGCCCTGCCTGGAGGCCGTTACTGCCGTGGTCATCCAGACCCAGAGCGTCAGAAGCGAGTGAGCTTACTACGAACAAAGAGCAGAGGTGATGAGGGCGCTGGGAGCGCCCCGGCCGACCTCCTTACAGGCAGGGGAGAGTCGCCAGGACGCCGGGTCAGGCCAGCTCAAGGGTGAGCTGATGCTCCTCGTGAGTTAGCAGTCAACTTGTAGAGCCTCAAGACAAGGAAAATTCCTGCCGGAAGGGTGGCATTCGGTAACTGGTGAGGATGAGCTAGGCTGAGCACCAGAGTGGGTGTTTCTGCCTAATTTGGGATCAGAGAGCTGCCTGGGAAGATCAGGGGAGCCTTTGGCAACCGTTACAAAGGGCCTCAGTCAGTTCCGGAGGGGACCTTGGTTCTGGGCTCCGTGTCCGTGGCCTTGGGACAGGACTGTGTGGTTACTTCCAATAGATCCTGGCCCGCTCGGGACTGCCCTGCCATTTCCAGGTTCTGGGAAGCCAGGCTGGTTGGCCACCCTAATCCTGGCAGCCCATGAGGAGAAGACGGGATGGCGATGCTGGCAGGAACCCTGGACCCCATCTCTGAGGGCTGAGGGCTGGCTCCCATCCCCTCGTTGGTCCAGCAGGGCCCTAACCCTCTGCTCTCCTGGGCTGTACCCGAGGGCTGAGCAGAAAAGCCTGGAGTCAGGAAATCAGGGCTCTGGGTGTTGAGATGGGGACCGTCTGGGTGGGCAGTCTCTGGCCCCACAGCTGCAGCTGAAATCAGATGTGGGCCAAGGGTGGGTGGGGGGCCGCAGGGGGGTCCGCTGACTCCTGGGGTTCAACCAAGTTTCACTTGCTCCTGTTGCCCTCTGCAGTGCCATCTGTCTCTTTGGGTCTTAGTGCCAATTTTTTAGTTTTATTTTCTATTTATTCATTTTTAAATTGAAGTATAGTTGACTTCTAATGTGTTAATTTCTGCTGCGCAGCAGGGACTCGTTTATACATACGTATATTCGTTTTTATTTGCTTTCCCACTATGCTTTATCACAGAGTATCGAATGTGGTTCCCTGAGCCATGCAGCAGGACTTTGTTGTTTATCACTGCCAATTAAAAAAAAATTTTTTTTCTACATCTGTGGTCTCTGTTTCCTGGGACCACACTCTCTTCTTAGACTCTTGTAATAATGCTTTCACTGAGACATTCATACTGAAAGCTTATCTTCCAAGAGCACTGTAAGCGCCAGTGATTACAGCGAAGGCCAGTCTTCAGCCCTCAGACTCAGCTCTGCAGGGCTTTCTCCAAGCACGTGGCTCCGGGCCTGCTGCACTGACACCGCGCTGACTTCCGAGTGACCGCTGCTTCTGGCCACTGCTTTCCTCCTCACTTCAATTTGTCCTTCTGCTTCCTGGCTTCCCTGGCGGCCCAGAGGGTAAAGAGTCTGCCTGCAATGGGGCAGACCCGGGTTCCATCCCTGGGTTGGGAAGTCCACTGGAGGAGGAAACGGCAATCCCCACCAATACTCTTGCCTGGAGAGTCCCATGGGCAGAGGAGCCTGGCAGGCTACAGTCCATGGGGTCGCAGAGTCATGCACGCCTGAGTGACCAACACTTTCCTGGGCTTCAGTGCAAGCCCCCAAGCTTTCATCAGCACCTCTGAGTTCAGCTGTGGCCTCCTGCCCAGAACTGCCCCTGCTTTGCGTTCTGGAGCTCCTCTGTGGGATGGCAGGGAAGGAGAAGTGGGGAGCAGAGGAGCAGGAGGAAGGGGTGGGGGGCCGGCTGCTGGAGCCGCACCTTCATCCTCCACGAGCCTCCTCTTCCCTTTATCAAGGAGGAGACGGACCTCCAGAGACCAATTTGAGGAATGCCCGTCACGTGGCTGACCCAGATCTGAAGTCAAGACTCCCCCGTGACACGAGACCTCAGTCTCCGCACCTCGGATGAGTCTCATTTCCTTCCTCTTCGAGCACTTTCCGTCCTTCTGTGTAGAAATGCGTTAGAAACCTAGAAGTAAGCGTCCAGGTCTGATCCCCCCACGACTGTTGAGGTGGAAAAGCAGTTATCATTTTCATTCCTTGCTCCTCTGGCTTCTTCCTGGCTTTTCAGAGCATCCTTTCTCTCCACGTTTATCCCAGAGGCACACAGCCTGCGGGCATGGCTGGAAGCTCTGAGGTGTGTGCCCTTGAGGAAGCTGCCACGTCTCTGAGTTTCAGTCTGACGGCATCGGCACCCTCCGGCTTCCCGTTAGGATGAAGAGAGCAGGATGAGGGGAACACCAGGCCGGCTGGCTGCGCCCTCAAGCCTGCCAGCGGCTCTTGGCTCTGGGCCACCTCCCTCCTGCACGGCTCCCTGCCAGGGTCAGTTCTGGGAACTTAGCCCCTGCCCCTCCACAGAGAGGAAGTGGGGGAGATTTCGGGTTGACTTTAGTGCATGGCAATGGTGTGTGCTGTATTTCTACCATTATTGCTTCAAGGGCACCTCAGATCAGCAGCCACTGGGGGCCAGAGACTGGGGAGCCCCGCCGGAGAGCACAGGGGGTTTTTCTGAGCTAGTGACTGACAGCGAGCGAAGGAGATGGGCGAGCCCCTCACTGCCCCGGAGGACAATGCTCAGGGCGAAGAGAGACAGGACATCGACTCCGCAGCACGTGCCCTAAACGGGGAGGCTGGGCAACTTGGAATCTCGGTCAATTCCAAGACACACGGTGTCAGCACGGCTGGCAATTAATCCCCTCAATGAGATGCTCAGTGAGATGCCTGAAATGCAGAAGCCCCGGGTTCAATCCCTGGATCAGGAAGATCCCCTGGAGGAGGGCGTGGCAACCCACTCCAGCATTCTTGCTTGGAGAATCCCATGGACGGAGGAGCCTGGAGGGCTACAGTCCATGGGGTTGCAAAAAGTCGGACATGACTGAGCGACTTCACTTCTTCACTTCTTCATGAGATGCTCTTTGTCCCTAGTGGGAAATTTGCTGGCAGGATTCAGTGAGGAGGGTTTCCTTATTTCTCTGCAGAGGAAACGACACACCCAGGGCCCAGCCCCAAGGCGCCCCAGTGAGACCCTCTGCTGTCAACCTTGCCCGCTTCACTGCCCCAACAACATCCCTGTTCAGACATCTTATTTCCCCCACCTCTAGCATCCTGCCAGCAAATTTCCCAGTAGGGACAAAGAGCGTCTCATAGAGGCTGGAACGGACTAAGAGCCCAGGTTGCCCAGCCTTCCTGTTGGCGATCTTGGGAGGATGCTTTTTGAACAAAGTCCGGTTTTGCTGTGATTTCTGTGTTTGTGACCCGCCGCTCTACTTCAGGAGGGGCTGCTCCTCTGGGTGGGACGACAGCCCCAGTCACTCAGGGCTGCTCGGCCGGCCACCTCTGGTTGTGGTGGCCCCAAACGGTAACCTGTTGCCCCCTCCCTCAGCTCTGGGGCCGGGGGCTCAGTGGAGTGGTTCTCGGGAGCCTGTCATGCAGCTGCAGTCAGGCTGGTGGGGACCCGGGTCAGGGAGGCGCCGTGGCCTGGCTGTCCCCTGGGGTCTCAGCGGGACCCTTGCCACCCCCACGTGGCCTCCCCCCGGGGCCTGGGCTCCTCAGTGCAGCACGGGGACTGGGTTCCAAAGGACGCCTGGCCAGGGGGAGCCGCAGGACTTCTGTGACCCAGCCTCCGAAGCCCCAGGTTGTCACGGCCGGTGGAGCGATTGGCCCAGCAAGTCAGGAGACCGCTCCAGACTCCAGAAGAGGGTCAATGTCCCCTCTGACCGCGTGAGCTGCAGTCTCTCTCTCTTTTTTTTTAATTCTATTTTATTTTAAATTAATTTATTCATTTTAATTGGAGGCTAATTACTTTGCCCACCTAATGCTGACTCATTTGAAAAGACTGTGATTTTGGGAAAGATTGAGGGCAGGAGGAGAAGGGGATGACAGAGGATGAGATGGTTAGATGGTGTCACTGACTCGATGGACATGGTTTTGGGTGAACTCCAGGAGTTGGTGATGGACAGGGAGGCCTGGTGTGCTGCGGTCCATGGGTTCACAGTTGGGCATGACTGAGCGACTGAACTGAACTGAATTACTTTACAATATTGTGGTGGTTTTGCCATACATTGACATGAATCTGCCATGGGTGGACATGTGTTCCCCATCCTGAGCCACCCTCCCACCTCCCATCCCATAGTGCACCAGCCCTGAGCGCCCTGTCTCATGCATCGAACCTGGACTGGCGATCTGTTTCACATATGATAATATACATGTTTCAGTGCTAGTCTCTCAGATCATCCCACCCTCGCCTTCTCCCACAGAGTCCAAAAGACTGTTCTATACATCTGTGTCTCTTTTGCTGTCTCACATATAGAGTCATCGTTACCATCTTTCTAAATTCCGTATATATGCGTTAGTATACTGTATTAGTGTTTTTCTTTCTGACTTACTTCACTCTGTATAATAGGCTCCAGTTTCATCCACCTCATTAGAATTGATTCAAATGCATTCTTTTTATTAGCTGAGTAATATGACGCTGCAGACCAACCCCCGCTGGGCCCACACAGCTGCCAGCGAACGTCAGATTCGGAACTGATCATTTATCAGGGAGGCCCGGGGTCCCCTGAGACACCAAAGCCGGATGGGCCACCTGCCCGTCAGCAGACACGGGTCACCCGTGTGTCACACGTCTTTGGAAATCAGCCACAAAGTTGAAAATATATGAAACCCTTGTCATCCCTTAGAGGGACACGCAGTTATCCGTGGTGAGGAAGCCCATGTGACTGAAGAACTTGCTTTAAAAAATTGTTGCCCAAAATTGTTTTAACTTTTATAATGAGAAATGTGTTTGCTCAGAGTCCATGCACATTCCCCCAAGTTCCTATTTTCCTTTTTTAAGAGTTTTATTTTCTACTGGGGAGCAGTTGTGCTGGGGGCGGGGTGGTAAAGCTTCTGTCCCCAACGTGGGAGACTTGGGTTCAATCCCTTAGTCGGGAAGATCCCCTGGAAAAGGGAATGGCAGCCCATGCCAGGATTCTTGCCTGGAGAGGCCCATGGACAGAGGAGCCTGGCAGACCACAGTCCATGGGGTCACAAGGAGTCGGACACGACTGAGCGACTAAGCACAGCATACAGTACAGCAGAGTGGCTCAGTTTATATCTGTACCTGTGTCTCTTGTTTTTCAAATTCCCATTTAGGTAGTTACATAATACTGAGCAGAGTTCCCTGTTCCGTACAGCGGGTCCTTGTTGGTTATCTATGTTAAATATAGCCGTGTGCACGTGGGTTTGTTCATAACCTATGCACATTTCCCAAGTTCCTCTTTTCCCTTTTAAATTCTTCTTCCTCCTAGGGGGGAAAGCTTGTCTTCTCTGTGGGGCTGGGACTCCCTTCTTTCTGGTTCCACAGATCCTGCCCTGGAGGAGCTGCCTCTCCACGCCAGTTAGTAGGAGGGTCCCCGGGACTCAACACAGTCTCACCTCAAAGGGTAAAGCACTCCCCACTTGGCTGTGATGTTAATTTACCAAATAGCCCCTGGGCTTTGTCCTGGATGAACTGTTCACATTTCCTGGCAGGCTTTCAGACTGGAAACCGTTTATATAAATCGCACGACCTAGGGTGGACCTCTTGCTCTTTAGGTCCATCAGCACATCATGCAAATGAGCCCCAGCATCTTATTGAAGTAGTGTTGAGAGCTCACAGATTTTTAACGTGGGAAGTTTTTGCTTTTCCAAAGAAAGTATTTATTTCTTTGGCTGCGCCGTGGCTTTGTTGCCTCATGTGGGGCCTTGCGTTACGGCTCACAGACTCTAGCTGTGGGGCGGCGCTTAGCACTGGAATCTCAGCTCCCAGATCAGGGATGGAGCCAGCGTCCCCTGCACTGCAAGGCAGATTCCTAACCACTGGACCACCAGGACAGTCCCAACACGGGGACGCTTCTCGAGAGAGAAAACAGAGGGGTCTGAGCTTCTCAAGGATGGCATGTAGTTTGGAATCACTTTGAAGCAGAAGGAATTTGGGGGCAGAGGACATTGGAGGATGGCTCAGGCCCCCTGAGTCCCACCCAGGAGCAGCCCCGGGGTGGGTGGGAAGGCCACCGTCCAGGGCTGGAGCCCGTCAGAGACCAGGGCCAGACCCGCTGCAGGCTGGCTCCCGCCTGGCACAGAGGAGGTGCGCGAGGGGCAGTGGTCCCTCAGGGGGCGCCCCCTCCAGCCCTGGGCTCCCCCGATGGGCGGCCCAGCACCCGTGTCCGGGAAGGGAAGGCGCTCCAGGCCCCTCGTCTCCGGGTGCTGCCTCCTGGCACTGCTCTTGTCGGCGTGCTGAACCCCACTCGCTGCCCTTCGGGGTCCTCAGCAAAGTCAAGTCTATTTTTCCTGTTTTAGGCAGGCTGGGGCCGGGGTGATACTGAGCCACAAAAGGACATACCTTACCACCCTCTCGCCAAATAAGACTGTCGAAGGGGACGTCAGGGGGAACTGGTGGGTTAGAGGGTGTGTGACACCCATGTCCCTCGATCTGGCTGTGACCTGACTCTTGACCTCAGCCAGGAGCTGGCATGGTGGGCAGCCCTTCCAGCAGCTTCCGCCTGCAGGAGCAGGGTCTCAGAGGAGGCGGTGGCGGCGGTGGGGTGAGGAGCAGGGGTGCCATGGAGGGGCGGGAAGGACACGGTCCCCTCCTCTCCCTCGGGCGTTAGTCGTCCAGGTCAGGGACCGCTCAGGATGTCACGGGGAGGGTTCTTTTCAGAGGAGCGTGCAGGACACCGTGTCAGTGGAGAACCTCAAGACCCACCAGAGCAAGACAAGTCAGGACCCAGAGAGACTGTCCCTCCAAAGGATTGTTGTGACAGAGGGAAGAGCATTTTTGGGATGGCGGGGTCCTGGGGCCGTGAGGTCGTCCAGCCTCTCAGTCAGATGGAGAAAGGCTCTTCTTCTGCAGGTCGGGGGTAGCGGGGGCAGGGATGAGCAGAAACTGGGCAGGGAAGAAGCCCGCGAGGTCCAGGGAGAGGGTCCTGCTCTGTTCCGACAATTCCCGGGAGGAACAGAAAGGGGGCCGGGGCCATGCCACAGGGTGGCCGAGGCCTGGGGCGAGCCGGGCTCTGGGGTCCACAGCACGGAGACCCTGACCGATGCTCAGTCAGCACCCAGCCGAGGGACGGGGGCTGTGCGTGGGCAGCGTGGTCGGCTTAGCACGAGATGGGAGGGCACAGGCTCGGAAGGAGGGAACGCGTGACTCCACCCGGCCTTGCTCTCTGTTGGTCTTTGCTGTAAAACCTTGCAAAGACCAGGGAAGCCAGGCATGCTGCAGTCCCCGGGGTCGCCGAGAGTTGGACATGACTTAGCTATTGAACAACAGTAGCACTTTGCTCTCAGTCTTTTTATGAAACGATTTCCTGAGACTTGGATCATAACGACTCACTACATGATGGTGAACACGTCTATGATTCTAGAATATTTTTTCTTTAACTTTTTTGCTGATTTCTTAAAGCCACTTATACTGAAAAACGAGCTCCCCTAGTGGCTCATCGAAATGCGCTTCCTCACATCCATCCCTAGATCCAGCGACACGCACTCGGGAGGCTTCTCACCTGCCACCTCCTAATGGTCACGTGTCCTGCTGTTTAGGGTCTTGTGTGCTTTTAAGTTGAGAGATAATTGACATCTGCCATTGTATTAGTTCCAGGTGCCTGACACTGTGATCTGATATTTACATATATTGTGAAATGAACCATAAGTCTAGCTAGCATCCATCACCACACAAGATGTTTTTGATCCCAGAGGATACAACACCGTGTGTGTGTGTGTGTGTGTGTGTGTGTGTGTGTTAGTTGCTCAGTCGTGTCCGATTCTTTGCAACCCCATGGACTGTGGCCCACCAGGCTCCTCTGTCCATGGGATTCTCCAGGCAAGAATCCTGGAGTGGGTTGCCATTTCCTTCTCCAGGGGATCATCCCTACCCAGGGACTGAACCCCCATCTCCTGCATTGTAGGCGGCTTCTTTACCACTAATCCACCTGGGTTTTTATCCTCCCAAAACTCGAGTTTATTGAGCACTTTCTCCACTCCTGGGCTCCCCTGGGGGCTCAGAGGGTGAAGCGTCTGCCTGCAATGTGGGAGGCCTGGGTTTGATCCCTGGGTTGGAAAAATCCCCTGGAGGAGGAAATGGCAACCCACTCTAGTACTCTTGCCTGGAGAATCCCATGGACAGAGGAGCCTGGTGGGCTGCAGCCTGTGGGGTCCCAAAGAGTCAGAGACGCCTAAGCGGCCCACTCACTGCTCAGCCCCACTCCAGGCGCTGTCCTCCCTGCCAGTCTCGTGAGCCGTGCCTGCTGCCCCGTGGCCATCTGGGGCTGCGCACCGCAGCCTTCACTGCGCAGAGGAGGGCCTGGGGCTGCGGAGGGTCAGAACCTGGCTGTGGCGCTCAGCTTTCAGGCGAACAGGGAGGGGGCTCCAGAGGCTCCGTCCACCGTGCTCAATGGGCTTTCTAAACCCTCGTACGTCTTTCCGGGCAGCACATGATCCCGCCCTGCTCCCAGAGGTCGCTGGCCCGGAGAAGCCATGTTTGAGCGCGATGTCATTGCCACACCTTGAAAGGCAGCTCAGAGCTGTTCTTGCAGGGATAACCCCACCCAGGCCCCTCCCTTCTCATCAGCTCTATTGCTGCTCCAGGGAGTCATATGATTGTTTTATAACCTACAGGATATAGATGGTTAACCATCTGTATTTGGGCAAATAGGCGTTCCTTTTACATAGGAAGTGGTAATTCAGCAATTTGCTTCTGGTTAATCCTGGCCCCTCACTGCTTTTTTCTTAATGACCATTAGAAAGTGCGTCTGGCGAGAGGTCACAGAGGGGATGCCTGCGCCGGTGTGAGGGCCGTGTAGCGGAACCGTGCACTCCGGACCACGGCTTCTTGGAGGTGAGCCTGCTAAGCCCCTTTCAAAAACGTCTTTTCTTCTCTGATCCTGCGTCTGAGGAATATTAGGCATGGATCTGCTTGCCTCTTGAGGATTCCAGGATGCTGGCGTGCTGTCTGTGTTTACGCTTCATAAAGCACGCTCACTTCCACACGTGCAGCGTCCTTGCACTTTGAGGACTAGTGCTGTGGGGGAAGCTTGCTTTCCCCCTAAACGTACAGCAAGTGATTTCATCCTGTCTCGCACTAGAGCTTGGGCAGTTTGGTCATTGCCTCATAATGTGACATCCGTGGGGCATTGGTCTGGGGAGAAATGTAGTTCTTTACTTAGATAAGGGCCACAAAGAGTTTGGAAAGCCAAACCTGAGCTAAAAATGTGTTGGAGGTGATGAGAAAGGTGATTTAGGACAAAGTTCGAGTGAGGGTCTTGGATAGTTGGAGATTGATTGGGAAGGAGCTTGTCAGGCAGTCATTTAAGAGAAATTGATGGGGTGGAAATTTTTATGAGACTCAGCACAACGCAGGAAAAGCTCTGATAATGGCTGCAAAGCCCACAGTGACGAGGGAGGTAGCGTCTCATGATTATAAAAGGGTGCATGGGGGTCTTTAAGACAGTCTCCACCGATTCCTCCAAAGCCCAGGTAGTTGCAGAAAACAGATATTGTAGTGATCAGCACTGGAAAGAAACCAGTGCCAAGTCTGAATTAGTCACTAGTTCTTGAAATGATTAGAGGTGTAACATTAATTACTGTAAATGAAAAAGAAAAGGTAAAATGAGCTTTTGAAGAAGCAAAAGGAACCAGAAGGGAAAAAAAAAAATACAAACCTATATTCAACTCACTGGAAAAAACCTTCTGGCTTCTTTCTTGACCACGTTTATGCAAAAGCAGAAGGAAGCCAGCCTAGAGTTTCAGCTCCACTGACATTCATCTAAAAAAGGATAAAACGCTGTGTGCCTGTGAGTCAAGTGAGTTAAGACAGCAGTGGCATGGCATTGAATGCCTACCTCTGTGGTATGTAAGGCTCTGATGTCTATAATGTTTTAAAGTAAGGACATTATTTAAGACCTTGTGGGAACTGTATAGTCCTTCAGTAAGACCGGCTGGAGACAAGGTGAATTAGAATGAGCTGCAGTCTTCTCATTTGTAAAGTGGGCATGCTGTTGTTTAGTCACTAAGTCACACCTGACTCTTTGCGACCCCACGAACTATAGCCTCCCAGGCTCCTCTGTCCATGGAATCCTCCAGGCAAGCATACTGGAGTGTGTTACCATTCCCTTCTCCAGGGCAGAGAGTGAACCTGTGGCTCCCACATTGGCAGGCGGATTCTTCCCCACTGAGCCACGAGGAAAGCCTGTAAAGTGGGCGTAAGTCATCTGAAAGGGATGTTGAGAGACTTAGCACGGTCACAGACATACAGCAGGGATCCCAACGCCCACTGTGTGATTAGAGCGTAAAGCGTGCACACCCGCCCTCCAGCCTCAGCAAACATGCACATGCGTGTACACAGGCCTACACACACACACGCCTCCACGCGTGCACACTGCACACGCGCACATACACACGCAACACACACACGTAACACACAGCGCACACATGTAACACATAACACACGCCTCCATGTGTGCACACAGCACACACACATACACACACATGTAACACATAACACACACGCCTCCATGTGTGCACACAGCACACGCGCACATACACACGCCACACACATGTAACACACAGCACACACATGTAACGCATAACACACATGCCTCCATGTGCGCACACATCACACACACAATATACACACACATGTAACACATAATACACATGCCTCCATGTGTGCACACAGCACACACACATTATACACACGCCACACACACATGTAACGCACAACACACACATGCCTCCATGTGTGCACACACACATACACACGCCACACACACATGTAACACATAACACACACACACACATGCCCATACACGCAATGTAACATCCACACACGCACGCAGAGTTATGTACCCACATGTATGCTCGAGCATGTGCGTACTCACCATGTACACACGTGTACACACACATACACCTTTTGTTCCTGTTCCTTGTCTTGGGGGCATCACTATTATAAGAATAAGCACAGATTGAAAACCATCTGCTTTAATTTTAGCAAACGGTTAAACTTGTTTAATTTGTTTAAATGAAAACTTTAAGGTTTCCTTGCTGATAATACTTTGATAAATGTTAATGCTTCTGCATATTTAATTTTCATGGGTAGAGTCTGCCCTTGGTCAAAGGGACCAAAGGCTGAGGGTGGCCTATTGCCCACCCGTCCTGCTTTTCCAGCTGCCTCCCCTCCTCCCCTCCCCTCCACTCTTCCCCTCTTCTACCCTCTACTCCCCTCCACCCCCTCGACACCTCCCCTCCCCTCTACTCCCTCCCCTCTTCCCCTCTCTACACTCTACTCGTCTCCTCCCCTCCTCCCCCCCCT
>NW_011478254.1:141837-142235 GCF_000754665.1 Bison bison bison | reverse complement strand
CCTCCCCTCCCCCTTTCCCCTCCTCCCCTCTACTCCTCTCCTCCCCTCCCCTCCTCCCCTCCCTGTCGGACTACAGTTCACAGGGTCACAAAGAGTCAGACACGACTGAAGCCTCTTAGCACGCATGCAGTATAAAGACTGCACGTGATCAGGAAGGCAGAGGAGAGCATAGACATGAGGAGGATGCCAAGAAAGATACAAAAAGACTGAAGAAAAATCCTGAAGATGAAACACACAATGTGTAAAGTGAGATCACACACACAGGTGACTTCCCTGCTGGTCCAGGGGTTACGGCTCTGATTCTACATTTAGAAATTGAAATTGAAAACAAATTATAATAGCATCAGAAAACATGAAATCAAATATTTATGGACACATCCCCCCTCCTCCCTCCTCCC
>NW_011478254.1:133914-141737 GCF_000754665.1 Bison bison bison | reverse complement strand
CCCCTTTGCCCCACACGCTTCTGGCCCCAGCAAAGAGCCGACCAGTAATCCGTCTCCCTGCGAGCCCGTCCTCGGTTACCTGGCCCCAGCGAAGACACTGCCTGCTGAGGGCCTGAGCCATTCTGTGTCCTTGTCCTCTACCTGTGAGCAGGCTTCCGAAGCCCTCAGAGTCCCGAGAAGAGGCCTCTGTGCAATGGAGGCCCCGGGGGGCGGCGGGGGCAGCCTCTGGTGGGCTTGAGAGCAGCTGGGCCGGGGGAAGGGCCACGGCCCTCTGCACTGCTGTTCTGATCTGAGGACACGTGCCGTGAGGTGTTCTTTGCATTCCTGAGCGAGGCAGTCAGTTAGCTGCTCGTTTCGGAGGTGCCTTCTTTAGTACACGGTACCTAATGACAGCGGTCCAAGGCAGCCATGTTGCTTAATCGTGATGAAATGTAAATTAGCATTGTGAACACCATGTTAAAGATGTTGGTCTAATTAAGTAGCGCTAAGGTTTCCCCGAGTCTTCGCGGTGTGACAACTGAAGGCAGAGGCTCGCTCCCCAAGGCTCCATTCAGCCTTGGGTTCTGGCACGTCTACTTGTCATTTATGGCCTCAAACCTTCAGTGCAAAAGTCGTGCAAAGGTTCAGCTTGTTGCTGTGTGCCTCTGCCAAAGGAAGAGAAGCCATTCGATGGCCTGAGTTTTAGAAACATGAGTTCTGTGTGTCCGCGATGAGAAGTGACTCCGCCGAGGCTGGTGCAGGGCCTGTTCGCCGTCCCCTTCCTGCAGTCTCTGAGGGTGCATCTACTCCTGGCCGCAGCCTGGCATGGAGACCAGCTGATACCGAAGGGGAGGCCTCCCTTGCCTTGGGGATGTCCTCCCAGCACTGGTCCGAGCTCCGACCACTGCTGGCAGCTCGTGGCTAGGCGGCTCATGGGCCTGACGTTTATGCTTGTCTCGGAAGGAAGGGAGGGAGGGCGGAAGCAGGGAAGGAAGGACTCCTCTCCATCAGCTTTTTCCAAAGGGCGACATAGGTTCTGCGGAGCCCCTGGGGATAAACGATGATGCGGACGTTCCAGAAGGAGGAGGCAGGAGGCGGCAGCTCCCAAAACTAACCCCAGAGCTTCTCTTCCCGGCCCATCCTCACCCCTGCTTTCTGTGAAGCCAGAGCATCTCCCAGGGACTCACTGATCTAAGCTCACTGACTTACATGCTGATCTAAACTCCAGCGCTATAGCTGTTAGAGGCTGGACTCCCCGACGAAGCCACGGCGCTCACACAAACGTGCATTAGAGTCACTGGAGGCGCTGTGAAGGGGGGTGAGTGGTCGCCACTGCCCTGCGCGGGCTCTCGAGCTCATCTGATGCCCACCTGCCCTGATGGCTCAAAAGACAGGTGAGCACGGGCTCCTGTTGTGAGCAGGACATGTGAAAGCACCATCCCCAGGCGCCCGCGTCTTTACCCGCTCACTGCCCGGTTGGAAGCTGTCTTTCCCCCGCCCCACACCCTCGGTGGACGGGGCTCCAGCAGCCCCAGCTCCAGGCTTACTGGTGGCGAAGCGTCCGGGGCACACGGGGCTGTTTGCCTCAGAGCTCCTCAGCCAGACCCTCCCCTCACAAAGGTGCCTCGCAAGGTTCCAGCCCGTCCTGCCCCCACGGCCCCCAGCTGGAGAGGAGAGGGGCACCCGCTCTAACCCTTTCCTCTCCAAAGAGCACTCCACCAGAGACTCTGATTGGGCAGGTCTGACCTGGCTCACACGCGCCTGAGCAGTGACCACTGCGCCTGACCTGGGCTTCGCTGGCCCCCAAGGCAGCTCATGCCCAGCTTGCCAAACCGTTCAAATAATCTTCCTGACGTTCGGTCAGTTCTTTGGATGCCATCTCTACTCATTGGGTGCCTTCTCACCCTTTGCAGGGGCGGGTAAGCCTAGACCCTCTCAAATGGCCTCCCTGCAGGGGGTCAGTGATCTCGCCCCTCCCTGGCCCCCGTCTTTGCAGAGGAGCCCCCGGTCTGCTGCACGGGGTCTCTCTGCACCATCACGGCCGCTTGGCTTCCCTTGCTTCTGGCCAGCAGTGTTTCCCACAGCACAACTCTAAATTCCTCTGTAAGTCTGACCACTGTAGACTCGACGACGCTATCCCGCACCCCGTCTTAAACCTTACAGCAATCTGGCCCAAGAATGGAGCGTCAGTTACTTTTAACATTTATTGAGCATTATTTCACTTTTCTATTTTGGTTGTGACAGATTTCCACATGTCTGTTTTATTCTCTGTTCATTAAAGCAGGTACAGAAATGTCTCCTTTTAAACACCTTAATGTTTTTACCAATTTTCATAAGAACAACAGAGAGTCCGTCTGTTACAAAGGACAGAATCCTTCTCCAAAAAGCTGACTGTTCCTGCTCAAGATCTGAGGTCATTACCTGAGGGGAAAGAAAGGCGCTTTGCCCGATGTGGTGACGCTGATGCCCATCTGTCACCAGCACGATTCCTTCAGAGCTGACGTGATTTTATAATGAGGGCAGTGGTCTGGGCAGGCTGAACCATTTCCAGGTACTGCTCGTGCCTGGCGCACACGAGGACTCGAAAGCCGTGTTTCCAAGAACACCGAGCTTCACCACAAGAGCGATGCATCCGTCATCGTCCACATTTGAATAATGCTTATTCCCAACAGCTGTATAACACTATCCCTGAAAGATAGGGGATTTACAGATGCGGGTTACTGTGGTGCATTCTGCCGTTTTAATCAGAAAAAAAGAGTCAATCAAAGGAAATTAAAATAATGTCTCAAGGTTTCCCGGGTGGTGCCGTGGTTACGAAGCCCCTGCCAATGCAGGAGATGTGGGTGCCATCCCGGGGTCAGGAAGATCCCCTGGAGGAGGACATGCAGCCCCCTCCAGTACTCTTGCCTGGAGAATCCCTTGGGCGGAGGAGCCTGGCGGGCTACAGTCCATGCGGTCGCAAAGAGTCGGACACAACTGAGCGACTGAGCATGCCCTTCACTGACTCACTCAGGAACAGACGTGATTCCGGCCTGGCTTCTGAAGTCTCTTCTGAGAATGTCCCCCGTGTGGCCTGAAGGTCTGGAGCTTATTTTCGGTGCATCCTTGCATGCTCAGCGTCAGCAGCCGTTGCACAATCATTGATTGAGCTATTATCATTGTTAATAACAGATCGATAGCATTATTATCTATCACAGTGCAGTTGAAAAGTAGTTTCCCTGAGTGGGGGTCCAGCTGGGCCCAGTGCCCTGGGTCCTCCCCGGCTGCGTTTCAGCGGGGCTGCCCCTCTTGTCTCCACACGGGACGAGGAGCTGACCCCGCCCCACCCAGGCGCCCACCCAGGGCCCATGTCGACGCTCCAGGTCTGGCCTCCCCCGGGCCCCCAGGCCCCACGGCCCCCCGCAGCACGGGGTCTCCGCTCCTGCTCTGCCCCAGCCCCTCCCCCTCAACCTGTCCCTCTTCCTCCTTCTGGGGTCATCTCTACCCCTCCCCCCGCCGGACCCACCACAACCCGCTCGGTCCTCATGGGGACCCGTCGCCAGCATCGGTGCGTCGCTACGGGACCCCGTGCACTTGTTTTTACGCCGCTTGAGGCACGGATGGCAGCAGTAAATGCCCCCAGACTGAAAGCAGCCTTCAGTGGGCTTTGCCAGCGGCCATCATCCTGATGGGGCGCGTCTCGGGCACCTCAGAAAGGCCCCCCGGGCCATTCCGGCAGCCCCTTCACCCCACTCCCCACCCACGGCTGTCACCGACTCAGCTTCCACCACTGTCGTCCGGCCTCTTCTAGAATTCCGTATAATCGGAACAACGCAGAACCTGGGCATACAGGTTTAAGTTCTTCACCCAGAAAAATGCCCTGGCGCTGCGGGCGCTCAGCAGCCCCTGGCTGCCCGTGGACTGGGGCCCAGTGTGTGTCTGGGGCGCCAGCCGATGGGCACTTGGGTTCTTTCCAGCCCGAGCCCTGAGAACAAGCCTGTGACTGCGTGTCTTTCATTTTCATTGTCCTGGGTGAGCGCAGGGGTCAGCTGCGGTTCAAGTGGTGAGTGTGTGCGTGTGTGACCCGAGAGGCCCGGCCCTGTGTTCTCAGAGCCGGTCTCTGCGTCACGGCCCCACTGCTTGGGGGGATGCCCTTGGCCGGCTCTTCCACATTGTCGCTTGCCCTTTTGATTTCAGCCAGTCTGGTGAGCGTGACATGACCGCTCACTGCGGTTTTAACTTGCATCTCCCTGAGAACTAAGGGCTCGGTGTGCCTTTGGGTATGCTTTTTGCCGTCCGTGTATTTTCTTTGGTGACTCGACTTAACATCTTTCCCCTGATTCTTTCTGAGTCCTCACTGAGTTGTAAGTGTTTGAAGATGTTGGCTGCAGCGAAGAGATACAAATTTACATTTTTTTTCCCCATTCAAGGTCTTTTCATTTTCTGAAGTCTTTCAAAGCCGCAGAAGTCTTAAATTCTGATGAGTTACAATTTATCAGTTCTGAGCCATCTATATGAGATCTCCTCCATCCCCAAGGGCATGACAACTTTCTGCGATGCTTTCTTCTGGGTGTTCTGTGCTTCTAGCTCTCACATAGAGAGCTGTAACCTGTGCTGATTTTTTTTTTTTTTTGCCTGTGGTGTGAGATAAGGGGTACAGATCAACTTTCATACAAGAATATCCAGCTGTGCTGGCTCTATTTACTGAACGGACTGTTGTTCCTCCTGAATTACCTTTGATCCTTTAGTAAAAACTGAGTCTCTTTTCTGCTCTGCTGCTTCATGGATCTGTTCTCTTATAGCACCCGACTGTCATAACTACTGCAACTTCGTAGCAAGTCTGGAGTTCAGGTACTGTAAGTCCTACATGTTTGTTCTCTTTTTCAAAGTTGCTTAGGCTATTTTAAATCCCTTGAGTTTCTTTATCATTTTAAATTTACCTTGTCGATTTCTACAAACACCCCTGCCACCGTTTTCACTTGGGTTTGTTTGTCTCTGTAGATCAATTTGGAGTGAACTGACCTTTGAACAATATTGAATTGTTTGATCATAAATATATATCTCCATTAATTTAGATTATTTAATTTCTCTCTGTGTTGTTTTATAGTTTTAAGGGTATAGATAAGGGGGGAATGTGTCCATAAACATCTGATTTCATGTTTTCTGATGCTATTATAATTTGTTTTTCAATTTCAATTTCTAAATGTTGCTGGAATATAGAATCACAATTGTTTTGTGCATGTCAACAGAGTTCAGTCTGATGTTAATCCCCATCGGTGTGTTTTTTTTTTTTTTTTGCACCTGAGGGGTATTATGGATCTTAGTTCCCTGACCAGGGATCGAACCTGAGCCCCCTGCAGTGGGAGCACAGAGTCGTAAGCCCTGGACCAGCAGGGCAGTCACCAGTCTGCGTGATCTCATTTTACACATTGCGTATTTCATCAGGATTTTTCTTTAGTCTCTCTTTACCTTTCCTGGCATCCTCTTCGTGTCTACGCTCTCCTCTGCCTTCCTGATCACGTGCAGGGTTTATCGTGCATGCGTGCCAAGAGGCTTCAGTCGTGTCCGACTCTTTGTGACCCTGTGAACTGTAGCCCGCCAGGCTCCTCTGTCCACAGGATTCTCCAGGCAAGAACACGGGAGCAGGTTGTCCTGCCCTCCTCCAGGGGATCTTCCTGACCCAGGGATCGAGCTTGTGTCTCTGATGTCTCCTCCTTTGGCAGGCGGGTTCTTTACAATTAGTGCCGCTTCAGGAACCTCACTATATTTATACTAGCATCAGACCACGGGGCTGCAGAGAGTCAGACACGACTGAGTGGCTAGCAGACTCATGTATGGTGTATTTATAGCAGCTGCTGGGGCTTCTGTTTCGCTACTTCCATCATCTCTGCCATTTTTCTGTCTGCTTGTGTAGCTCACGGGTCACTTTCCCATCATTCTGAATGTCTGTGCCTTAGATCAATTTGAGCTGCAATAACAAATTACTACAGGCCGACTGGCTTCCACAACAAACGTTTTACTTCTCTCAGTTCTGGGGGTTGGGAAGCCCAAGGTCAGGGCCCCAGCGGATCCAGGGCTGATGAAAGCCTGCTTCCTGGTTTGCATCTTCTCACGGAGTCCGCACAGGACGGCGAACAGAGAGGAAGTGGGCTGTCATACGCGGCGCTTCTTATGAGGGCGCTGATCCCCCCGGGGGCGCGGGCGGGGGCCTTGCACGTCCACGCGCCGTCGCCCTGGGGATTTGGCTTCAGCGTGTGAACCTTGGGGAGCTGCAAGCATTCAGTCTACAGCGCTCTAGACATCTTGTTGGGTACCTGACATTATGAATTTTACATGTTGAAGGCTGAACTTGGTCGTATATCTTTAATTTGGGGATTCCTTCATTCTGAAGGTAGCTGTATGATTGGAATCAGATGGCTCATCTGAGACTTTCTCTCAGGCTCTGTCCTGGCAGGTCTGGAGAGGCATTTATCTTAACCCGGCTTATCTTAACCCCGTTACTCCTGAGACAGTTCCCTTCTGAGGGTGCTCCCAGGGTCCTGGGACTTGGAAGGTCGTGGTCGCTGCTAATGCCGAAACCCAGCCTCTGTTCACTGCAGCCGAATAAAAGAGAATAAAACTCTGCAGAGACAGAGTTTTGGGTGAAGCAGAAAAGAGCAGCTTTGATTGTTTTGCCGGGCAAAGGGGGCCACAGGGGCTTGAGCCCTCAAGCCGGTGCCCTCCCTTGAGAGAGGAGAAAAGGGTCTCACAGTCCAGGGAAATCCGGCTGCAGATGAGGGTGCTGGTGTGTAATCTTCACCTCAGCAAAGTTTCAGAATCGTCCCACCTGGCATCCAGCTGTCAGCCGTCAGAGGCTCTGCTGGTCCTAGAGGCTGTTGCTCTCTGACCTTTCTGGAACGAAGGATGCTCTGAAGGAAAGGGCCGTGAGGGAGTGTTTTCTTGAAGAAGTAAACAGCAGGGGCAGAGTATAGTTCTAACCAGAAAATAATCACTTTCGAAGGGCAGTTCAGCAAAGAGAGGGAAAAAAAATCTGTGAGACAGAGTGTTGGGCTGGGCTAAACGCTGAGGTTTAATGTGGTGGGGGCCGTCAGCCGGTGTCTGTCACAGCCCCGCCCTGCCCTCAGGAGGCCTGTCTCCAGCCTGTGAGGTGTCTACGGGTGGCCCTGCGCCCTTTCTGAGGGCTCTTCCTTGGCTGTGCTCCCCTTCCTCTCAGGACAGCTCTGCGGCCCCTGTCTCTCTGTGTGTGGGGCCGTCTCTCCTCTGCCCGTCTCCCTGGATTCTGACCCCTGTGTCCTCAGCGCCGTGAGGAGGCTGTTCTCTGGGCCCTGCTCTGCACACGGAAACTGCTCCCACTGAGAACCAGGGGACCTCACAGAGCTCGGACCACAGTCCCCGTCCATCACCCAGTGTCTGAAAACTGTGATTTGATACATTTTGTGGGCGTTTTTGGTTGCTTGATGCAGTACAGTGCACTTGGTCTCTGCTAATCCCTCGTGGCCGGAAGCACAGATCTTGAGGTCATATTTCGACTGATACCTTTAATCTGGCGATCTGATGGATGCTTATCTCCTCATATGCTTCTGCAACACAGAAGCTCTGATTGCGCGTCTTCCGCAGGCGGCTGTAAAAGTGCAGAGGTGAGCCAAGCGTCCCTGCGATCTTTCGTCCAGAGCGGGGACCAGGCAGAGTGGAGTCTCGGCCCCGGGCAGCAGCAAGGGAGTGGGTTTAGGCCATCTGGTGTGTGGTCAGGAAGCCGCAGTGGGAGAGTCATGTGACACAAGAAGCGTGTGCAGGAAGTCCTCTAGGGTGACCTCTGCGTACCCGGGATCCCTCCCCCAGTATCGGTGTGGCCTCCACAGCTGAGG
>NW_011478254.1:131639-133773 GCF_000754665.1 Bison bison bison | reverse complement strand
CTGCACCACATCAGGTAAAGAGGGATGAGGGAGTGTGGGAAGAGCGCCGAGTCCTCCTTTCCCCTCTGCCTGTTTGTTTCAAAGTGAGGGATTTCACAGGCCTTCCTGCAAGGCCCAGCTCCAGCCTGCACCTGCCTCCCGGTGAGCTTCTTGAGCTTGGAGCCCTGCGGCTCCCTATTGGCATTCCCAGCACATCCTCAGCGCCATCGGGGTTGTTTAATGGTGGTCAAGCCGACCCGGCCAGGCTGGGGCTTCACAAACACCCAGGGCTCAGCATTCCTCTTCAGCCAGAGTGGTCACCTGCCAGAGATTGGTTCTCCAGGGCCCCAGAGTGTGCTGCCCACGGAGCCTTCCCTAACCACACCAGCCTGAGCCTTCCTCCCTGAGGCCTGGTTTCTGAAGATGAGGGTGTGTTTGCCCCAGCAGATCAGTAGTTGCTAGCGAGAGTGTATTTTGGACACATCTGTGGCTCCTAAATCCCTTCAGTCGTGTCTGACTCTTTGTGACCCTAGGGACTGTAGCCTGCCAGTCTCCTATGTCCATGGGATTCTCCAGGCAAGAATACTGGAGTGGCTTGCCATGCCCTCCTCCAGGGGATCTTCCTGACCCAGGGATCAAACCCAGGTCTCTTGTGTCTCCTGCATTGGCAGGCGGGCTTTTTACCACCAGCGCCACCTGGGAAGCCATGCAGTCTTTAATAGTATATATAATATTTTCAAGCAAGGACTATAAACTATAAGTATCCTAGCAACATCTGCACTTCCACAGGTTTTGTTCAGTGGCATCTTGTTGACTGCGATTAAACTGAATTCTTCAAGAATATTCTTCTGCGGAGTGAACCTGTGGTTTCGCTGGTATTACCCGTTTTTACACTCCAGATGGGGGATCGGCCAGCACAGCCCACGGCCTGCGGCTGGCCTGCCCTCTTGTCCACGCAGCACAGCCCACGGCCTGCGGCTGGCCTGCCCTCTCGTCCACGCAGCACAGCCCACGGCCTGCGGCTGGCCTGCCCTCTCGTCCACGCAGCACAGCCCACGGCCTGCGGCTGGCCTGCCCTCTCGTCCACGCAGCACAGCCCACGGCCTGCGGCTGGCCTGCCCTTTCGTCCACGCAGCTGTCGGAAGCTGCTTTCAGGCTCTGCCAACAGACCTGAGCAGTGGTGTCAGAGACTACACGGCCTACGGATTCTGGAATATTTACCGTCTGGCCTTCCATGGAAAGAGGTTACTGACACCAGTTCTAAATGAGTATTTCTGTATAAAATAGCATGCTGTGCACTCTTGTGTTGAAATGGGAAGAATTCTATTTCCTAAACTCTCTGGCTCTCCAAGAATACTCAACTGTGGTGCGTTCTGCTTTCGTTCTTCCTTAGGTTCACGTCCCTCCTGTTCTCTCCACTGTGAGCCCAAGGAGGTAAAAAGTCCACTCCCTTCTAGCCCAGGCCCAGCCTTTCTGCCCAGATCCAGCTCCAGGATGAGAGTGGTGAGTATCCTTTTTACTTTGCCTGGGAGGGTAATACCGTCAATTTGCTCCTAGAAGATTACACTGCAGCTGACTCTATCTTTGTTCACTTTCCAGGAACCAATGAATTCCACCAACGTCTACGATTCAAATGAGGACTACTTTGGATTAGCTAACAGTTCAGATTACTTACTGGATGACGACAGCTTTCTGTGTTCCTTGCAGGAGGTCAGAAGTTTCTCTGGGCTCTTTGTGCCGGTCGCTTACTCCTTGATATGCGTCTGCGGCCTCCTGGGCAATATTCTGGTGGTGGTCACCTTCGCCTTTTATAAGAAAGCCAAGTCCATGACGGACGTTTATCTCTTGAACATGGCCGTGGCGGACATCCTGTTTGTCCTCACCCTCCCATTCTGGGCGGTCAACCACGCCACCGGCGAGTGGATTTTCAGCAACGCCATGTGCAAACTGACCCGGGGCATCTACGCCATCAACTTCAACTGCGGCATGCTGCTGCTGACCTGCATCAGCCTGGACCGCTACATCGCCATCGTGCAGGCCACCAAGTCCTTCCGGCTCCGCTCCAGAACCCTGGCTCACCACAAGCTGATCTGCCTGGCCGTGTGGGCAGTGTCCATCCTGATCTCCAGCTCGACCTTCACGTTTAACCAGAAGT
>NW_011478254.1:125678-131539 GCF_000754665.1 Bison bison bison | reverse complement strand
AGGGCGCCGACGTCTGCGAGCCCCGGTACCACGCCGTGTCCGAGCCCATCCGCTGGAAGCTGCTGATGCTGGGGCTGCAGCTGCTCTTCGGCTTCTTCATCCCGCTGGTGTTCATGATCTTCTGCTACGCGTTCATCGTCAAGACCTTAGTCCAGGCGCAGAACTCGAAGCGGCACAGGGCCATCCGCGTCATCATCGCGGTGGTCCTCGTGTTCCTGGCCTGCCAGATCCCACACAACATGGTGCTCCTCGTGACCGCCGTCAACCTGGGCCGGACGGGCCGCTCATGCGGCAGCGAGAAGCTGCTGGGCTACGCCAAGAACGTCACCGAGGTGCTGGCCTTCCTGCACTGCTGCCTCAACCCCGCGCTCTACGCTTTCATCGGCCAGAAGTTTCGGAGCTACTTTCTGAAGATCATGAAGGACCTGTGGTGCGTGAGGAAGAAGCAGAAGGCTCCGGGCTTCTCCTGCTCCCGGCTGCACTCGGACACCTTCACCTCCCGGCAGAACAGCGAGACCGCGGACAACGACAACCCGTCTTCCTTCACCATGTGACCCCGCCCCCCCCCTCCGGCCCTTCACCATGTGACCCCGCCCCCGGCCCAGCGCAGACAGGACAGAGATGCGTGGGGAGCGTGGAAACGAAGCAAAAGCCAGTGGGGTTGCTCCTGCAGGATCAGGGCCGCGGGTGCTCCGGGTGCCGGGGGGTTCCCACGGGCAGCACCCCCAACTCATCCGACCGGGGATGCCGTCTGCCCCTGTCCCTGATGGCTGGCATTCCACAAAGCAGGCTTTGGGAAGCGCTGGATGACAATGAACTGCTTATAAGCGCAAACACTTTCAGGAATATTCACAAAGAAGCCTTTAACCACAGTTTGTTCTGGTCATTGCAAAACATCCCATGGCTTAAAAGCAAAACAAAACAGGAACAATCGAAAACCCTCACATAACTCATTTAGGCAAAAGATTAAACGTTTTTCCGTTGCCATGGTTACTGTTGGTCATCACAGCAGCAAAATGGGCTGGCTTGAGCTTTATCTCATTTCCTTGTGACACACTCAGCTTGCATGAGATTGTGAAAGGGCAGAAGAAAAAACAAGCTCAGAGACCTAAGAGGTGGCCGCGTAAGTGCTGGTGATGCTGGTCCCCAGGGGTCAGGCGGCTGCGGTCGTCACAGGACGTCAGGAAGCACAGCGTGCTGCGTTTCTCTCCACGACGGCAATCCTCTAAAAATCAGTTAGACGAAGGTGCTTAATAAATACTTGTTTAACAAAACATAATAAAATTGGGGCTTCTAGTACAGTTAAGAATGAAAGTTACTCAGTCGTGTCCGACTCTTTGTGACCCCCATGGACTGCACAGGCCATGGAATTCTCCAGGCCAGAATACTGGCGTGGGTAGCCTTTCCCTTCCCCAGGGCATCTTCCCGACCCAGGAATCGAACTGGGGTTTCCTGCATTGCAGGCGGATTCTTTACCAACTGAGCTACCAGGGAAATGCCAGTTTGAGTTAGTTGTTTAAATTTTTTAAAAAATTAGTTTTTAAAATTTTAATTGTTTAGAATACTTTTAAAGAAAGAACCGGGAAATTGCCGAGACAATGATGAAAGGGCTTTTGTTCCTCCCATCGTGGTGTTAAAGACAGGTGTGTGGAGTCTGGTCGTGACGAGCTTCAAATTAGCTGGCAGAGAGCAAGGGTCATGTTGATATCTGCTGCTGTAAAGTGGTTTTACCTGAAGCCTGAGGTTAACTACAGAATAACAACTCTCTTTGACTTCATAGAAAGTTCATAGAACTCAAGTTTTTGAAAGTGTTTTAATGTTTTGGCCACCCGATACAAAAAGCTGACTCATTGGAAAAGACCCTGATGCTGGGAAAGACTGAAGGCAGGAGGAGAAGGGGATGACAGAGAATGAAATGGTTGGATGGCAGCACCGACTTGATGGGCATAAGTCTGAGCAAGCTCTGGGAGTTGGTGATGGACAGGGAGGCCTGGCGTGCTGCAATCCGTGGGGTCACAAAGAGTCGGACACGACAGTGACTGAACACCACCACCAACAGAGGGGGAAAGTATCAGCACATCTCATGGAAGCACAGATGTGGGAATTCTGTGGCGACACAGTGCTTAGGACTCTGTTTTCACTGCTGAGGACCTTGGTGTGACCCCTGATAGGGGAACCAAGACTCCCCAAGCTGCATGGCCACACCATAAACAGCCTCCCCGCCCTCCTCCCCTGAAAAGCGTGTATTAGAAAGATCCCGACATGAACTGCAAAGATACTGACATGGTTAATGCTGACCAGCATGTTATTTGAAAGTTTCTCCTCTTCTTGCAAGCCTCAGCTGTGTCTCTGTATGCATTTCAATGGGATTTCTTAAGATCCAAAGTTTGTGTTTTCAAAACACGGTTTTGGTTTTGCAAAATAAAACTGCTCTGTGGGTGAAGTAGGGATCGCCTTCCGGTCTCAGGGCTCTGACTGGAGACCCAGGTGTTTAGTGGTCCCATGTCTTTCAAACCTGTTAGCATGTGACTCTAGAAATCAAAGCAGAGGAGGCATCACTCAGATGCTTCTTTCGGTTTGACCAGAGCCCTGATGCGATCTGGGGAAGTGTGCTTCTAACCCACACAGAAGCTTGCACAGCTCCTCTGCACCTGGCCCCAGAGGGGTGAAGCTTGCCTCTCTATGCAGTAACCCTTCTCAGATTTCAGCCATAATGAATAAAGATGTTTTGCAAACATGCTGTGTACTTTGTTTCATTGAATGGGATCCTTTTTCTTGCTGCCTTGGGCGTCAGAACAGGTGTGTCAACAGCCACTGGGTGCTCAGAGGTGGACACTCCTGGTCGACCCCGGACTATCACACCTCTGCTCTACATTAGATGACCCCAGACTGGTCTTCAATGGCGCCCGGGTCTTCTTCTCTCCTGTTTCTCGTGTCTTCTCTCACGGTCAGGTCTGGCTGGACCTTGAGTGTGTGGTTTCTGCCCCTCCTCTGAGTCTTTAGAAACACTGTTCCACCGTGTTTGGGGATCAGCTGCCTGTACTTGGAGGGACAGCGGGTTCGTGCCTGCCAAGCTGTTAGTGATAAATTAATCACATGGACATGAATGATTTCTTGCAAATGCATATGTATGTGTTTTTAATATATACTGACCAGAAGATAATTTTTCTTGGTTTCTGTTACGAAGTAAATGAGATGGTCTTGATCAATTGCTTCTGGATAACCGAGATTTGCACATATACACGCATGTATATGTATATATGATATATTAGCAAAGGTGAAAATTCAGGGCTGAAGTGTTATCCTCCAAACTGTACACTGATTTTCTTCTGATGACGAGAGGCTAGCTCTTAAATGAGGCCAGGAAAGTACAATATTTTAAAATCTTGGTCAGATTTCCGCCAGCGTGCCAGTCCTAGGCATTCCGGGGCATCAGGACAGAGTCAGGTCTAAATGAACACGGTGTGTGCACGTGTACAGTCTACTGGTGTGTCTCGTGGGGAGGCCTGCCGAAACAGAGGGTCACAGGCCAAGCCGCTCGACCAGCAGAAGCTCGCTTCTCAGTGTCTGAGGCCCTGGTGCGGCAGAGCTGGTTCTTCCCGAGGCCTCTTGCTGGCTTGCAGATGGCCGTCTTACTCCTATGTGCTCATGGCTGTGCTCCTAGGGGGTGGAGTGTGTGTTCTAATCTCTTATAGGGACACCAGTCACATAAGGCCGCATAAGTCACATTAGGCCACCCTAACAGTATTGTGTTTAACTTAATCAGCTTGTAAAGATCCTCTCTCCAAATCTGGGCTTCCTAGGCGGCGTTAGTGGTAAAGGACCTGCTTGCCAATGAAGGAGACATAAGAGACGCAGGTTCGATCCCTGGGTTGGGAAGATCCCCTGGAGGAGGGTATGGCAACCCACTCCAGTATTCTTCCCTGGGAAATCCCATGGACAGAGGAGCCTGGCGGGCTACAGTTCGTGGGGTCACAAAGAGTCAGACACGACTGAAGCGACTTAGCACGAAGGCGCTCCAGACATGGTCGTGTTCTGAGGAAGAGGGGTCAGGACCCCAGTGTGTTAATCTGGGGGTCACAAGTCCAGCTGGCCCATAACGACTAGGTTTCTGGAGGCAGAGCGGCTCTTTGTATCCGAGTTGATCTCAAGCCTGAGGACTCATTTCCGGGCGGTGCCCTCCTCCCTGGTAAGGGCGTCCCGGGCAGTCGTTCCCGCTGTGGGCTTCAGTCCTCAGCTGTGCTCCCCACTGGATGCGGACAATGACGATGCTGTGGTCCTGGGCGGACACCCCTGCCCATTGAACTGCACTGACGCTCCCGCTGCAGACGGGCCTCCCCTGGGAGCCTCCGCTGGTCACCTGCCCCCTCCATCCTGCCCCAGGGGAGGGGGTGGTCCTGCTTCCCCAGCCCCGTAAGGGGCATTCCCCCAAACCCGGGCCACTTCTGTGCTTGACACAAGAGGGCACCCTCTTCTCTTGGTGACCTCCGGGTGGTGGGCAGTGGCTGTGGCCGCAGAAGCAGCTCTGATGGTGCCGGTGGAGGGGGGCCCCTGTGCGCCCACCTGTTTGCACAGACAGGGGATCCCTGGCTCGAGGCTGCAGAGGCCTCTGCTGTCTAATCAGCAGCCCGTAGCCTCCCTCACAACCGTGGGGAGAGTCAGGGCTTCACGTGCGGTCGACTGGTGGGATCGCAGCACCTCCTCCCACGCGGCGCCTGCTGCCCCGAGGGAGCCAGAGGGACACGCTCACTGTCCTCGAGCTCAGGGACTCTACATGCAGGCAGGCTGCAGAACCAGCGCTCAGAGTGAACAGCTGGGGCTTATATTCTCCTGTTATGATTCTGCAACTCACTGAAAATTGCCAGATTGCTTTCTCACATTCTTCCTAGAGCCAGTCAGTCAGTCAGTTCAGTCGCTCAGTCATGTCCAACTCTTTGTGACCCCATGAACCACAGCACGCCAGGACTCCCTGTCCATCACCAACTCCCGGAGTCCACCCAAACCCATGTCCATCGACTTGGTGATGCCATCTAGCCATCTCATCCTCTGTTGTCCCCTTCTCCTCCTGCCCTCAATCTTTCCCAGCATCAGGGTCTTTTCAAATGAGTCAGCTCTTTGCATCAGGTGGCCAAAGTACAGAGTTTAAGCTGAGTTATTTTGTTGTGTAATCATCAGCTCCGGGCATAAAGAAAAAAGTTTTATGTGATGAAGACTAAGAAATGTAGGGAAAAAAATTTGTCCATTCCTTCTCCTTGAGAATTCCAGACCCCTCCCTGTCTCCTTGAGAGCCCCAGACCCCTGTCACCTCCCTGGGGACCTCGGGCTGCTTATCAAGCTGCCTAGAAACTGACTCTCTCAGTTGGACACTAAGTGACCAAGCGCACACACTCCTGACTTGTCAGGAGACGTTGCGGGGCAGACCTCCCGGACGGGACGCTGCCGCCACCTGCTGGGCACAGTCTGCGCTTATGGGACATCCAGGCGACAGAGGCCCCAGCATCTCAGAGGGCAAACCTCGCCAGGGTGTCTTCCTGCATCTCAGTGCGTTCGTCTTCACTCGAGGTCAGTCGGGGATGGGCAGCTGCCCTGGAGATCCCGTCAGAGGCGGCCAACAGCCTGGCCTTCCCAAGGAGCTGTCCTTAGCCATCTTTCCAAGTCTGCATCCCCGACCCAGAAAGCCTGGTGTGTGGTCAGCACTTGGGTCTCATACTTCTCTCCATGAACACTTGGTTCCACCTAAAATGCCAGCTTTGCCAACAAAGGTCCATCTAGTCAAAGCTATGGTTTTTCCAGTGGTCATGTATGGATGTGAGAGTTGGACCATAGAGAAAGCTGAGCACCGAAGAACTGATGCTTTTGGA
>NW_011478254.1:121743-125578 GCF_000754665.1 Bison bison bison | reverse complement strand
ACTGATGCTGAAGCTGAAGCTCCAGTACTGTGGCCACCTGATGCGAAGAGCTGACTCATTGGAAAAGACCCTGATGCTGGGCAAGATTAAAGGCGGGAGGAGAAGGGGACGGCAGAGGATGAGATGGTTGGATGGCATCACCAACTTGGTGGACATGGGTTTGGGTGGACTCTTGGAGTTGGTGATGGACAGGGAGGCCTGCCGGGCTTCGGTTCATGGGGTCGCAAAGAGTCGGACACGGCTGAGTGACTGAACTGAGCCGAAAGTGCCAGTGTTGCTGTTCCCATTTGTCTCGGTGGGGAGGAGCGACTCAGGCCCCGCAGGACCCAAGCTGAGCATGGCAGGGGTCTCAGGGGCCCGGGGGAGCAGAGGCAGAGCCCTCTGTGTGGGAATCGTGATGAGTCTCCTGTTAAGTCAGAGCTGGCTTCCTGCGCTCTCCCCTGGTGGCATTCATACCCTGTCCCCCCAACCTGGGGGGGAAGGAATCTGTTGACGGTTTACAGCTGAAGGAGGGACGCTGCCAGATGCTTGCCAGGAACTCGGGTACCAAGGTTTCCACAGGCCAGTGGTGGTTACCATGGTTATTAGACAGGTGGGCAGGAGCAGGAGGGGAGTGGCCCCTGTTGCCAATGCCCAGGAAAGCCCTTCCCTCCTGTGGTCTGGTGTGAGTGGACAAGGAGGCTGGGAAGACCCCACCCCCCATCAGAATCTGCTGGACGCCCCCTCCAGTCTCTTGCCCACGGAGGACAGCAGGGTCCCTTCGTCTGCCTCTCTGTTGATGAACCGGCTCTCTTTATCAGCTCTCCACACACATACCTTAAATGTCAGGTTGGGAATTTAATTTTCAAGTAATGCAATTGCTGAGTTACCATAGTTTCCAGGGAATTTTGCTACCTCATTTTTGCTGTTTTCTTCCTTTATCTTAACAGTGCTTGCTTTTGTGTTGGCAAAAGTCATAGCCAATGTATTTTTCTAGGCAGACAGCTCTTCAGATTTTATGATGCTGGTGTTTGGAATCACACTGAATATTTTAGAGTAAATTAAAGCTCTAACTGCTTACAGGCTTATTAGGATACAGCAGGATTGGGGGGGGGCGCGGTTCTCAGTAAATAAAAGTATGATAGCATCAGAGTTCTAGTAAAAATGAGAAAACCGAGTCATGAGAGAGTTCTAGAGTTTCTCCCACTCGACACTGAAATTCAAGTTAGAAATCAAAAGGGTGTGCCCGCAACTCCCCCTGAGCTGAGCTGAGCTCACAGCAGCTTGGAGGAATTATTTCCATAAAATTCATTTATTTTCTCTAGTATGGTGAGTGTGTTCACATCCAAGATTCCTGATCAGGCTTAAAAAGTTTCTTTTGCCCGTATTTTAAATTTGGAAATAATTTCTATAATTAAATATATTTCTTGAGTTTTAATAACTTGGACGGAAAGGAGATCAACTCACTCAATCCTAAAGGAAATCAACCCTGAATATTCATTGGGAGGACTGATGCTGAAGCTCTAATACATTGGCCCATTTGAAAGAGCTGGCTCATTGGAAAAGACCCTGATACTGGGAAAGACTGAAGGCAAAAGGAGAAGGGGACAGCAAAAGATGAGGTGGTTAGATGGCATCATTGACTCAATGGACAAGAATCTGAGCAAACTCTGGCGGGTAGTGGAGGACAGAGGAGCCTGGCGTGCTGCAGTCCATGGGGTCAGAAAGAGTCTAACTCAACTTAGTGACTCAAAAACAACAACAACGAAACTAACCAAGACCTGTAGCTTAGACCTGGGGATTGTATTTCATGCAGGCATTGGACCAGGGTAGGGTTGTGGTGAGAACTGGCTACTTTTTTCTCACTAAGTGAAAAACTGTGTCACATGATTATACAGCTACCAGAGTGGCTTGGGCTTTTGTCCAGAGGTGGGACAAAAGTCCCTTGGGTTTGAGTGCCTTGGACAGCAAGGAGATCCAACCAGTCCATCCTGAAGGAACTCAGTCCTGAATATTCAGTGGAAAGACTGATGTTGAAGCTGAAGCTCCAATACTTTGGCCACCTGATGCGAAGAACTGACTCATTTGAAAAGACTCTCAAGCTGGGAAAGATTGAAGGTGGGAGAAGAAGGGGACGACAGAGGATGAGATGGTTGGATGGCATCACCTACTCGATGGACATGAGTTTGAGTAAGCTCCAGGAGTTGGTGATGGACAGGGAGGCCTGGTGTGCTGCGGTCCGTGGGGTCACAAAGAGTCAGACACGACTGAGCGACTGAACTGAACTGAGCTGAGAAACAAGCCTGTCCTCTGCACTGAACGCCCGTGTGTCTAACGGGGCTGTGCGAACACACAGCCCGATCCGATAGGAGCTGAATCTAACCAAGAACTGTTCAGTTTCACGTCAAACGGAAACCAAATGCACGCGCTCTGGGGACTCCGGACTGTCCCTGTCGCGGGCACAGGAAGATGGCAGAGCAGAGCAGGGGTGGGGGTGACGTGTGTCGGGGAGAAGCGAGGACCTCCGAGGACAGGAGGGCACCGCGGACGGGAGGGAACGGAGGCCCAGGGGAAGCTGACGCTGGGGGCGTGGAGGAGAGGCGAGCAAAGGGGCAGCGGAAACGGAAATAAAGCGCCAAGAGCAGACCTCTGGACGACCTGCCCTGACAGCTGAGCTGAAATCACCACTGCAGCACCGGGAGGGGGAGCGAGAGTGGCGGAGGGCGCTCCTCCCTGAGCAGCAGGCAGGTGTGCGCACAGGTGCAGGGTTCATTTAAAGCCTTCTACACCCGTGAGCTACAGGCTGCAGCGGGTTTCTGCCTTCGGGTCTGAGCGCAGAATGCCTCAATCTCCAGGAAACCCAGGGTTCTGCCTCTAAGGCCCCCTCCTGATCAGACGAGGCCCACCCCATCAGGAAGGGTGAGCTCCTCTCCTCACAGGCAGGTGCTGACCCGTCCACAGAGGCCTCCACACAGCGCCTGGATTGGGGTCTGATGAGTCACTGGGCACCCAGGTCTGGCCGTGTGGACACAGACAAGTAACCATCACACTGACCGAAGAAGGGAAACTAAAAAATGCATTTGAAACTCAGTGAGGCGTAGGTCGGGCTGCCCAGGTGGTCAGTGCTTTAGGGTAAGGGTCCGTCAGTGAGCCTGCTGCTCAGAGCTCAGTTGCCAAAGAATCTGCCCGAAATGCGGCAGACCTGGGTTCGATCCCTGGGTCAGGAAGATCCCCTGGAGAAGGAAGTGGCAACCTACTTCAGTATTCTTGCCTGGAGAATCCCATGGACAGAGGAGACTGGCAGGCAACAGTCCATGGGGTCGCAAGAGTTAGACACGACTTAGCGACCAAATCACCACCACCACAGGTCAATGAAGCCATTTCCGTGTTCGTTTACTACAATGAAGGGGACTATCCTGGCAGCGATGTGCCTGGATCATATGGGCTTCCCAGCTGGCTCAGTGGTGAAAATATCTGCCTGCCAATGAAGGTGACGTGGAGAGGCAGGTTCAGCCCCTGAGTCACGAAGATCCCCTGGAGGAGGGCATGGCAACCCACTCAAGTATTCTTGCCTGGAGAATCCCAGGGACAGAGGAGCCTGGCAGGCTGCAGTCCATGGTGTCGGACATGACTGAGCACACAGGCAGCGGCAGGGAGGTGCAGACCTGAGTCCACGAAGGCATAGCTGCTCGCAGGGACCAGGAGGGCCACCCAGTGGCCAGGACGGACCGGCAGGGAAGTCCACTCCAGGGCGGGGCTCCACCCCCACCGGGGCCTGGGGCGGGTCCTGGGGCGGGTCCTGGGGCGGGTCCTGGAGCGGGGCGGTCTGTGCCCAGGGCTGGCACGTCTGCCAGTT
>NW_011478254.1:118852-121643 GCF_000754665.1 Bison bison bison | reverse complement strand
ATGGTGTCGGACATGACTGAGCACACAGGCAGCGGCAGGGAGGTGCAGACCCTGAGTCCACGAAGGCATAGCTGCTCGCAGGGACCAGAGGGCCACCCAGTGGCCAGGACGGACCGGCAGGGAAGTCCACTCCAGGGCGGGGCTCCACCCCCCACCGGGGCCTGGGCGGGGCCTGGGGCGGGGCCTGGGGCGGGTCCTGGGGCGGGTCCTGGGGCGGGTCCTGGGGCGGGGCGGTCTGTGCCCAGGGCTGGCACGTCTGCCAGTTTTCAAAGAAGAGGTGAAAATCTAGACTTTTAAAAATGTAGAGTCTTGGGTCTTCTTAACTACCTATAGTATAAGGCAAGTTAAAATTACTTGTGAGTCAACCAGAAGCCTTCTGTGGGTGGAATGCAGTCTTTGGGCAGCTGTTAGAATTCTGAGATGGACAAGGATTTAACAAACCAGACACAGCGGCAGCCTGGGGAGGCCCCTCCTGCCCCCCTGGGTGGCCAGGTGGGTGCTGTGATGGTGCAGTGCACAGCCAGGTGGCGGGGTGCACAGCCAGGCATCGGGGTGCACAGCCAGGTGGCGGGGTGCACAGCCAGGTGGCGGGGTGCACGCCAGCTGGCCGATACATGCCAGGTGGCCATGCAGGGCTGTGCAGGGCCTCACAGCTTGAACCAGGACCCTCTCTCCCCCTCCGTCTTTCACGCCCTGTGCAGCACACTCACATCTCTGTCTTCTGCCCTCTGAGCCTCATGCAGGACCAGGAACGCCCTGGGGCATGGTGTCCACTCTGCTCTCCCCTACAGGGAGGTACAGTGTAGTCACAGGACAAAGACTGGCACGTTAAGCAAACTGTCCCATTGAATGTGAACGTGGAAACCATCTGTGCCGCCTGTCCAGGGGCTGGACTGACGGAGAGAAGCTCCCATCAAGTCCCCGACGGCCCAGCCTGGGGCAGGGAGTGCCCAGGGAGGCGGCGGGGCTGGTGAACTTGGGGTGTCAGCCTGGGTACCGGGGGGCGGCGGGGGATGGTGTGAAAAGGGCCTGCGCCTCAGCTCCCGGTCTCCCGTTGTCTGACTGCAGTCGGCAGACGGCTGCTCTGCAGGGCACCGTGCAGTGAAGACCCCAGGCGTCCGGTGTGCTCAGGTCAGGATGGGGTTCCGGGGGGCTGGCTGCCCTCCCAGCTGTCCTTCCAGTGAACGGTCATCTCTCTTTCCGGATGGAGACGTGGGCCCCACCTGGTGATGGGTTCGAGTTTCCCCGGCCAAAGGCCAGTGGGGCTGAACCTCCAGCTGAGGCCGGAGCACTCCTGGGGCCAGCAGCCCGTCCCGCCCTGACTCCAGGCTCCCGGGGGTCTCATGACTGAGGCTGGGCACGGGGGGCCCTCAGCTCGCATCCAGGGAGTGGCTTCTCCGACCACCCTCAGGACATGTGTCTTCCGGCCTACGGTTCCAGTGAGAAAGAGACTGAGACGTGGAAGCTGTCTGAGATCTCCGTGGATTACAGAGCAGGGTGGCCTCAGAACGAACCCACTGAGGGCCTGGTTCTCACCTTCTTCTCCGTCTCTGAAGTCATCAAGTGTTTCCTGATTTTCAAAGAAACGTTTCTCCCCTGCACATCCCTTGGGAGGGCTACTATAAACGCAAACAAGCAACCAGAAAATGATGAGGGCTGGCAAGGAGGTGGAGGAACTGGAACCCTCATGCACTGCTGGCAGGAATGTAAAACGGTGCAGGCACTGTGGATACACTGTGGGGAATCCTCAGACAGCTCGACCTGGAGTCACGGGGTCCAGCGTTCCTCTGCGGGGACAGCCTCTACCCATTGTAAAAAGATCCCTGTTAAACGATGAATAAAGTGAATTTTTAAACTTTAAAATCAGGTTGATTTGTGTAGGTATTTATTCTGCAGATTTATTACGCATCTACTGTGCGCCAGGCCTGGTGCAAGGAGCCTCCAGGGTGGGGAGCGCAGACGGGAGGCCCACGGAGGCCTGCGGGCCAGGGCGAGGCAGGCCGCGGGCAGGGGCGGCGGGGAGGGGCTCCTGGGACAGAGTCGGGAGCGTCTGTGCCCAAGCGGGCACAGCGGCTGCTACAGTCTGGAAAGAGGAAGGAGAAGGTGGCTGGGAGTTTCAAAGTGCGACGGCATGATCTGAGCAGAGAAAGAAATACATCTCTCGTAGGGAAATCTGGGTCAGAGCTGAGGCAGGGCTGAGATTTGCAAGACGCACAGCAAGGCTGGGGACCCGCCGCGTTACAAGAAGCGAGTCACAGGAGAAGAGAAACCAAAACCTGCCCCTGGCAGCAGAAAAGCTGTGGTTCCGACTCCGTCGCACACCGTCTACTCACACTTTCATTCTGAGTCATTTCCTTACTCAGGGAAGATACTCTGGGGAAGACAGCCTCCGTGCGCTGTCTTTAAAGAAAGGGCCCGTCCGAGTGCAGAGCTGGCGTCCGACGGAAGAGGCAGGACCAGGCGGCCAAAACATCCTCAGAGATGCCTGGAAGATCCTGAACCTTCCACACACAAAAGTTTGTCCCATTTCACAGGATCCTTAGAAAATACCCAGAAAGGAATTACTGGAAGGAGAGAATAGCAATAAAGCTCTGATTTAGCAGAGCTGCTGGACACCTGGCTCAGGAGGCTGTGTTGAGGGTATGTAGGTGAATGGCTGAGTCCCCAAAGGGACCCCAGGCTTGTGGGGACATGAGCAGAGCTTGCCGACTGAACAGGTCACGTGGAGACGGCCAGGCAGCCCCTGCTGTGGGCCGAGTCCTGGGCCAGGCTCTGTGCCCACAGTTTCATG